>NW_016107850.1:1155275-1172246 GCF_001604975.1 Cebus imitator
TGTAGGGAACCAGCCCCACATCACACCTGCGGGTACCCCAAGTTTGGTGGTGACAAACGAATGAGAAAAAGACAGATTAAGAGAGAAAGTGTGACCAGGGGGCCATCACTCATTACTGGAGGAGACAGTGAATGCCCCAACCTCTGATCATCCACATTATTTATTGATTACAATCACTTTGATTTACAGAGTAGGGGTGGAGTGAATCAGTGAGCCGGAACTGGTGTGTCATCCTAAGGTAACAGAGCCGAGGTCACCCTGCACTGGAACATGAGGCATGGAGAGGCCTTCCTCCTCAGAGGCCTCCTGTGGCCTTCCACAGTTTGTTGTTCCTTGTTTATGTGTTACTCACAACCAATTTATGTAGGCACTCTGTACATCCTTTCTCCTTTGCTGCTTTTCCCAACATGTTACCCAGGCTGATCTTGAACTCCTGAGCTCAAACAATCCACCTGCCTTGGCCTCCCAAAGCATTGGGATTACAGGCGTGAGCCACCATGCCACAGGCCTTTTTTTTTTTTAATTTTTTTTCTTTAGATGGAGTCTCGCTCTGTCGCCCAAGCTGGAGTGCATTGGCGCAATCTCGGCTCCCTGCAACCTTCGTGTCCTGGGTTTGAGAGATTCTCCTGCCTCAGCCTCCTGAGTAGCTGAGACTACAGGCGTGCGCCACCACACTCAACTAATTTTTGTATTTTTAGCAGAGACAGGGATTCACCATGTTGGCCAGGGTGGTCTCAAATTCCTGACCTCCAGTGATCTACCCGCCTCAGCCTCCCAAAGTGTTGATTACAGGCATGAGCCACTGTGACCAGCCAGGCCTTTAATTTTTAGTTGCAGCTTTATTGAAATATTACTCACAAATCATAAAATTTACTCCTTTAAAGTATATAATTCAATGGTTTTAACATATTTACTGAGTTGTACAACTATCACCACCATCCAATTTTGGTTTCCTTTTTTTTATGAGACAGAGTCTTGCTCTGTCACCCAGGCTGGAGTCACTTTAGCCTCCGCCTCCCAGGTTTCGGTGATTTCCTGCCTCAGCCTTCTGAGTAGCTGGGATTACAGGCACGTGCCACCACACCTGGCTAATTTTTGTATTTTTAGTAGAGACAGGGGTTCACCATGTTGAACAGGCTGGTCTCGAACTCCTGGCCTCAGGTGATCTGCCCTCCTCAGCCTCCCAAAATACTAGGATTACAGGCATGAGCCACTGTAACCGGCCTCCAATTTTGGTTTCTAAATTTTAAAATGCAACTTACATTAATTACTTTGTGGCAATCATTTCACAATGTATGCATATATCAAAATACCATATTGTACCCCTTGAATATATCCCATTTTTATTTGCTAATTATATCTCAATAAAGCTGAACAATTTAAGTTTAAATTTAAGCTAAATTAAAAATTCAAGAGAAATAACTGAAATGTAATACATCTTATAGGAGACATGAATTTTAGAAGCTTTCATAAAGATAATAGCTTATTTTAGTAATAGTTACCTCTGTTTTACTCATGGTCATCTTAAAACATTGAGCAATAATTAACATCATATTTCCTAAATTGTTAACTATTAAATCTAGAGAGACAGATAAAGCTTCTAAGATTAAAATTTAGTTCAACCTTTAAGAATAGTTAATTATTGCAGACCTTATCCTTTGGTGGATAGAAATATAATGTGTATTGGATTATTAATAGGAATTTGGCATATTCAGTAGCTTTAATGCTCTATCAAATAGAGTTTTTGATGATCTGTTGCTTTAATCAATAGCTGCATATAGTCCTACTCTATCTGTTGTCATGTCTGTTTCCTGTGGAATAACACTGAGCTAATTTCATCATTAACAACTTGGTAGGTGGAACAGAAGCAGTGGAGTTAAGATGCCAATCTTTAATGTGTCACCAATTGCAACAGCAGTTTGAAAAGGGTTTCAAAGATGCTGTTAGTCATTACTCCTTTCATAATAGTACATGTTGTGAGCTATAATAATTTGGTCCCTCCTTTTTGTTTTCTTTTTGTGAGACAGGGTCTCACTCTGTTACCCAGGCTGCCAGGTTGGATTGCAGTGACACAATCTAAGCACCCCCATCCTAGGCTAAAGTGACCCCTCCACCTCAGCTTCATGAGTAGCTGAGACTTCAGGCAAACACCACCATCTCCAGCTAATTTTTAAATTTTTTTTATGGAGACAGGGTTTCTCCATGTTGTCCAGTCTAGCCTCGAACTCTTATCCTCAAGCGACCCACCCGCCTTGGCCTCCCAAAGTGCTGGGATTGGACCTCACCTTGGTCATTTCCAAGAGTGATTTAGAATTCAAAAGTCTTTTTCTTAGTTGACATGAAGAACATTCTCTGAAGAAAAGAATATTGGCAGACGCATATGGATGTGCTACTAAAAAATTGTATTAGCAGTGAGGTATTTGTATATGGGTTGGTGTGGGAGTGCATCAGATGTTTGATCATGTACTTAAGAATACTGCAGTCGTAAAGGAACAGTGGAAAATGTAGTACTAAATAAGCAACAGAACTAAGGCACTTAGGAGACAGTAGGCTTTATGAAATAACAATGAAGCTATAATAATTATTATAATAATTTAGTATTATGTGCTAGGCATTTTGCATGCATTATAACATTTAGATATTACACAAACCTACAAGATAGACATTGATATCCTTCTTTTGTGGATGAGGAAACCAAAGATTAGAGATTGTTACTCAACTAAGGTCACCATGGCAGTATGTTGTAAAGCTAGGATTATATACCTAGGTCTATCATACTAGTACTGACATTCTTAGATACATTTAAGCAATTTACTTGATAGAGGTAATTTGGTAGAGTCATGTAATGATCTAGAGATATTTGCCATGGTCATGTGTTTCTTTGTTGGGTTTTTTTTTTTTTTTGGTCTTATTTATGTATCCCTTCTACTCCCCACATTTCACATACTTAGGAGATAATAAGTTTATATAGCAAATAAATTCATCCACATGATATTTTTTATATTGGCAGTATATGTATTTGTCTTCCATGTGGCATTTTGTTTCGTGAGGCATTTTCAAGAGAAATACTTTTCTTTTATTCACTCTCTGCACTACTGTTTTGCCTACTTGCAAAACCATAAACATCACTTAAATTTAAAAATAAATAAAACTACTACATTTGAAATAGGTCAGCCATAAAATTTCCGTTCCCCCATATCCCCTTCGGGCTTTTTAAGCAGGTAAGAGGTTGGAAGTGGCCAACTTTAGTGAACAATGGCCAGAGAGCTGTAATTTTCTTAGGAAAAACACTGCTGGATAGATTTAGAAGACGGGAAATATTTTTACTCAAACTCAATTAGTCAGGGTCAGCAAGAGGGAATAAATGACATTAAAGTCAAGAAATTATTTTTCTTCTTCTTTTTTATCTTCCTTTATTACCCATCCTTGAAATTAGTGGATGTACGGATGAGTAAGCACAAGCAGAGACAGCTTTTTGGAATTGTGTAAAATGATTATAACTTATTAATATTTTATTTAAAATGCACATAAACTAGCATATATAGATTTTATAGATGAGTACAATACTGTAGATTCTGAAGATTGTGGTTGGCTGATATTGCAATGAGGAATGTAAAGAGTGATTCATTTTCATTTTTTATGACAAGACATTATATATAAGATTTGTAGGTACACAAATTACTTTCAGATAGTTTGTCCAAAAATTTATATTTAACCACTTTGTGATTCATAGAATATAAATTCTATGACAGTGCTTTTGAGACATAAATTGTTGAAAATTCTTTTTTTATTTTTATTTTTATTTTTATTTTTTGAGATGGAGTCTTTTCCTGTTGTCCAGGCTGAAGTTCAGTGGCATGATCTCAGCTCACTGCAGCCTCTGTCTCCCCGATTCCAGTGATTCTCCTGCCTCAGCCCCCCGAGTAGCTGGCATTACAGGCACCCACCAACATGCTTGGCTAATTTTTTTTTTATTTTGAGCAAAGAATGGGTTTCACCATATTGGCCAGGTTGGTCTTGAACACCTAATCTCAAGTGATCCGGCCTCCTCGGCCTGCAAAAGTGCTGGGATTATAGGCATGAACTACCTGACCTGGCCAAAAATTCTTTGAACTCTTTTATCACACTTCCATGCAATTGGAGAAATATCATGATGAATCTAGTTTATATTTTTCTGCTTTAAATTCATAAATATTTCCAAGTTCATAATTCAGTTAAAATCTAAAGCCTGAATTCAACAACTTTAAATTTGCTAATTTTGCCATTAGCATTAAAGAGTTGTTCCCAATTTACACTAGGATAAGATCAGAAAGAAGGAACTACATTTACAGCATGAAAGATATAGTCTCAGGTTAGCCAATCTTCCTATCAGTTTAGGGAGATTCTAGAATGTGTTCTCAAAGGAGTTGTTAGTCATCTATCCCGAAGATTTTGATGATTTGTGTTTCTGGGAATGCATTAGATGAAATTTTCAACTCAAAACAAAAACAAGATTATAATAATTTCTAAAGTTTTTTAAGCACTATAATTCTATGCACATTTTATTATAATAAATATCTTGCTTAATTGCAGCATGTCATCATCAGAAGAAGGAAATGTATTTCAGGACAGCAAATGCATTAAACTATACAGCTATTTGAATATACCAACCCTGGGTAATTAAAAATCCTCTTTGAGGAAAGAATGTTAAACTCCAGGTCTATAATTTCAACCTCCTACTGAACTCTTCTACTAAAATATATGCATGTTTTGCAGGTACCTCAAAACCTCAAAAGGTCTTTCAAATCAAAATTATGTATAATATTATCAAATTGGTTGTTCATCTTCCATTGATGCTTTTTCCACCTACTCAATTGCCTAAGAGAGAAAGATGAGTCATACATGGCATCGTCGCATCATGCTTCTCCACATTTTCATCCTAAATTTCAATTGTTCTATACTTTATTTTATTTTATTTTATTTTTCTGAGACACAGTCTCACTTTGTCACTCAGACTGAAGTGCAGTAGTGCAATCTTGGCTCACTGCTACCTTTATCTCCTGGGTTCAAGCAATTCTCCTGACTCAGCCTCCTAAGTAGCTGGGATTACAGGAACCCAGCAGCACGCCTGGCTAATCTTTGTATTTTTTAGTAGAGATGGGATTTCACCATGTTGATCAAGCTGGTCTTGAACTCTTGACCTCAAGTGATCCACCTGCCTCGGCCTCCCAAAGTGCTGGGATTACAGGTGTGAGCCACTGCACCTTTATCTCAGAATCTGACCAAATAAATCCCTTTCTCTTCATCTCCAATGCTGTTGCTCTGCTTCAGCTACATGTTCTCCTTCACTTGGCATATTACATCTTTAGTGTCCAAGAACCTCTTCTTGCTTCCAGTCCCACTTCTTCAAGTCACTTCTCCACATTGCTTCTAAAGTGACCTTTCAAATGGTTGCTGCTTAAAGTCTGACTGTGGGTCTGTTATGGTCTGAATTTGTTTCTTAATCCCCAATGCAACAGTATTGAGACATGAGACCTTTAAGAGGTGATTAGATCATTAGTACTCTACCCTCATGAATAGATGAATGCCATTACTCTTGAAGTGAGTTTGTTTTGGAGAGATTGGGTTTGGTATAAAAGTGAGTTCGGCCCTCTCTTGCCCATGTGACATTTTCTACCATATTATGATGCAGCAAGAAGGCTGTCATCAGAGGCAGCCCCTCAATCTTGGACTTCCCAGCCTCTAGAATTGTAAGCCAAATAAATTTTTGCTCAATAGAAATTACCTCGTGTCAGATATTTTGTTATACCAGCACAAAACAATCAAGTTAAAGTCCCACTTGCACATGTAGGATAAAGTTTAAAATCCTAAGTATGAGTTTTTAAAAAACCTTTTTTAAAAAAGTCTTTATTTATTTAATTTAACATTTAAATAAGTTCAGGGGTACATGTGCAAGTTTGTTATATAGGTAAACTTGTGCCTTGGGGCTTGCTGTACATATTATTTCATCACCAGGTGTTAATCCTATTATCCACTTGTTATTTTTTCCTGGTGCTCTCCCTCCTCCCACCCTGCACCTCCCAGAGGCCCCAGTGTGTGTTGTTTCCCTCTATGTGCCCATGTGTTCTCATCATTTAGCTCCCACTTAAAAGTGAGAACATGCTGGTCTTGATTTTCTGTTGTAAATTTGTTGTAAATTGTTGAAATGAGGGTGTCTGTTTTTCTCTAGTAAATTTAAATTCCTTGTAGATGCTGGATATTAGATGTATGTCAGATGCATAGTTTGCAAACATTTTCTCCCATTCCATAGGTTGTCTGTTGACTCTGTTAATAGTTTCCTTTGCCATGTGGAAGCCCTTTAGTTTAATTAGATCCCATTTGTCAATTTTTGCTTTTGTTGCAATTGCTTTTGGCATCTTTGTCACGAAATCTGTGCCCGTCCCAATGTCCAGCATGGTATTGCCTAGATTGTCTGCCAGGGGTTTTATAGTTTTGGGTTTTACATTTAAGTCTTTAATCCATCTTGAGTTGATTTTTGCATATGGTATAAGGAAAGGGTCCAGTTTCAATTTTCTGCATATGACTAGCCAGTTATCCCAGCACTGTTTGTTTAATAGGAAATCCTTTCCTTATTGCTTAAAAAAAATCTTATTGTTCTGACCTTTGACTATATCTCTTGCTTCATCTCCTATTGCTTCTGCATATGTACTCTCCAAATTCACTTGCACTGTAAAAACAATTCATGTTCTTTCACATGTTCTGATTGTTTGTATCCTCTTCCTCCTGTATGAAACTGTCTTCTCTTTCTGTGTACCTGAGTATCTTCAAGTTTAACCTCTGTTGTAACACCTTTATTCACTCTTGTTTTCTATGCTTATATGGTCCCTTGGTAACTGCCTTTATTGTAGCACATACTGCATCACATTGCGATCATCACTTGCCTTTCTCACTACACTGAGCTGCATGGGTACATAGTGACAGTCAATTGGTTTTTTTGTAGCTTCAGTGTCTGCAAAGATCTAGAACATAGTTGGGGTTAAATATGTTTATTAACATTATTATTGATCAAGTAGAATTTGTCTAAGAGTTGGAGGGGGCTGAGCTTCATGTACTCTGTGATTCAAATGATTCCTTGATTTTCTTTCTGTTTCATATTAACATTTACCTTTGTTTAAAATGGTCACCGTAAAGAATAAATTGACTGAATTGTAGCAATAATGATAGACATAAAGCTGTAAATCAGGCTAAATTCTCCCAGGCAGTACTTGGCTCTGGTTTTATCCATGAATAACTGAAGACTAGTCCGTCTCCAGCAAACTGAGCATTGGAGTTTCCTGAAAGGACTTGTCAAAAATTGCTTAATTAAAAATATTTTGGATATTTGAAGACAGAAAATTAAAGTTTCCTAATGCTGTGCAGATAAGTACCTTCTTCGCTTCAGAAGTCAATTTTTAAATCTAAGCTTAATGTAATTAAATGTCATTCATCTGTTGACCAACGGCCTAAAAACAAATTAATCTGTAAAAGTCAAATTTTACCAAAATAAGAATCATGGTCAAATTGCAAAAAGAAGTTATTCATGTCTTGAAGTAACTTTGCAAGCTACTCATGCTCACTTTCATAAAATATATTTGTTTTCCATTTTTTATGTGGTAAAATACACATAAAGGAAAATTTACTATCTTAACCATTTTAAGTGTACAGTCCAATGGTATTAAATATTAATACATTCATAATGTTGTGCAACCATCCTCAATATCCATCTCCATAACCTTTTTTGTCTTGTAAAACTGAAACCCTTACCCATTAAACAATAACTTCCTATCCCTGCCTCCCCCTATCCTCTGGCATCCACCATTCTGCTTTCTGTCTTTATGGTTTTTGACTACTCTAAGTATCTCGTATATGTGGAATTATATAGTGTTTATCTTTTTGTGATTGGCTTGTTTCATGTAGCATAATGTCCTCAATATTCATCCATGTTGTGGTATAGGTTAGAATTTCCTTCCTTTTTCAGGCTATGTCATATTCCATCTTATATATACCCAACATTTGCTTATCCATTTATCTGATGATGGATGCTTAGATTGCTTTCATATTTTAGCTTTTGTGAACAAGGCTGCTATGAACCTGGGGGTATAAATATCACGTTCAGACTCTGGTTTCAATTCATTTGCGTGTACATCCAGAAGTGGAATTGCTAGATCATATGGTTTTTTTTTTTTTAATTATTGTGCGACTGTCATGCTGTCTTCCACAGCAGTTGTCTGCAGTTGGTTAGAGTGTTCTGTAAATGTTTATGACATCCAGTTGACTTACCGTACTTTTTAAGTCCTCTGTTTCCTTACTTCTTTTTCATTGATTTATTTATTATTGAGAGTAAGTTATTCAAATTTCCAACTATTACTGTAGAACTATTTCTTTTTTCAATTCTGTCATTTTAATGCTTTATATATTTTGATGGTCTTTTATTAGGTGTGTAAATGTTTATAATTGTTATATCTTCTTGCATTATTGAACCTTTTATTAATATGTAGTATTATTCTTTGTCTGTTGTAAGTTTTTAAAATTTTAAACCCGTTTAGTATGATATTAATATAGTAACCCTGCTTTCTCTTGATTATTATTTTATGGACTATATTTTTCCTGTCCTTCACAACTTCTGTTGTGAAATTTTCACAATTTTAGTCTATTTGTGTCTTTGGATCTAAAGCGAATCTCTTTTAGGCTGTATATAATTGGATCATGAATTTTGATTTTTTTTGTCCATTCTGCCATCTCTATCTTTTGATTGGAGAGTTTAATACATTTACAGTTAAAGTAACTACTGATAAGAATATACTTGCTTTTGACCTTTTCCTATTTTTTTCTACATGCCTTCTAGCTTTATTGTTCTTGAGTTTGCATTACTGTCTTCTTTTGTGTTTAGCTGAGTTTTCTCATTTCCTTTTGTGTACGTTATATAGGTATTTTTATTTGTGGTTACCATGGGGATTTCACTTAACATCCTAAAGTTGTAACACTCTAATTTTAATTTATGCTACCTTAATTTCAACCGTGTACAAAAACTCTGCTTCTTTACAGCTCTGTCCCCTTCTCTTTCAGTAGTTGAAATTAAGAATTACATATCTATACATGTGTGCCTGCAAACACAAACTAATAATTAAGTGCATTGATCTCTTAAATTATATAGAAAACAAATTGTGAAGTTACAAACCAAAGTCACAATAATGTTAGCTTTTTGACTAATTGTTTTTTAATGTATAATCTCTAAATCATGTAGAAATCAAGGTGAAGTGACAAACCACTGTTATAATAGTACTAGTTTTTATAGCTGCTCATGTATTTTACTTTATTGAGATCTTTGTCTATACATCTTTGAGCTACTCTTTCATGTTTGTTTTTTTTTTTTTTTTCCATTTTACCCTGTAGGACTCCCTCTCAAGCATTACTTGCAGGACAGGTTTAGTGGTAGAAAACTTTCTCAGCTTTTATCTGGGTATGACTTAATTTTTCCCTTGCTTTTCAAAGACAGTTTTGCCTAGTACAGGATTCTCTGCTGACAGTTTTTTGTTTTGTTTTGCTTTGTTTTTAGTAATTTAATTATATCAGCCAATTGCCTTCTGGACTCCAAAGTTTCTGATGAAAAATCTGCTAATAATCTTATTGAGGATCCCTTGTATGTGATGAGTTATTTTTTTCTTGCTGCTTTCAAGTTTCTCTGTCTTTCTCTTTCAAAAGTTTCATTATAGTATATCTCAGTGTGAATCTCTTCAAGTCATTTTACTTGGAGTTTTTTGAGCTTCTTCAATGTTTGTCTACATGTCTTTCATCAAATTTGGGAAGTTTTTAGCCATTATATCTTCAGATATCATCTTTTCCCCTTTCTCTCTCTTTTCTTCTGAGATTCCTATAAGTTGGTCTGCTTGATGATATCCCACTGGTTTCTTTGACTCTGTTCACTTTTCTTCAATCTGTTTTCTTTCAGTTCCTCAGTCTTCATATTTTTTATTGTCCATTATTGAGTGTGCTGAAACTTTTTTTCTGCCTGCTCAATACCATCTTTGAATTCATCTAGTGAATTTTTTATTTCAGTAATCATTTTTTTCAGCTCCAGAATTCCTTTTCAACTTCTTTTTAGGTTTTCTCTCTCTTTACTGACATTTCCATTTTGTTCAAATATCATTTTCTTGAATTTCTTCACACCTTATTTTAGTTCTCTGAACATCTTTAGGATAGTTGTTTTAAAGCGTTTGTCTGATAATCTGTCATCAGGTCTTTTTCAGGGACAGTTTTGTTGATTGATTGATTTTTTTCTTATGAAAGGGCCATAATTTTCTGCTTTTTTGTATGCCGTGTGATTGCTGAAAACTGGACATTTGAATATAATAATGTAGTAACTCTGGAAATCATATTGTCTCCCTCTCTTGAGTTTTCTGTTTTCATTATTGTTTTTATTGTCTTTTTAATCATTGTAGGCTGCCTCTGCATCAAGGATCAACTTGATGTATAAATTTGAGGTCTTCTCTGGTTTGTTCTGAGTCTCCCTCTTTCTCTGGGCATGTATGGTCACTTTCTAATTTTCCCTGTAAATGCAGTGTTTTATTGTCTGCCTCCCAAAAGAGTAAAAAGATTAAAATGAAGGGGTTAAAAAAAGGTTACTGGCCATACTCTGGAAGTCACTTCAGCCAGGCAGGGAAGGGCTTTCAACATAAGAGAAAGGGCAATAATGGCATCGCTCCTCCTTGTAACTAGTTGATCAGAAGCAGCAATCAGTGGTCAGAGCCCAGATCCCTGATATTTGGAGGACAGGGTCCATTTTGCACATCCATGTTCCTAAAAGACAGGCTGTTTCAGGAACCTGTGCACAGCTGCTGCCATGGGGTTGGAGGCGGGGGATATGTAGATAAACCACTGTGTAAAGAGCTGAAATTGACCAAAATTACCCACAGTTTAGCATCCAAGCCTTCTCTTCAAGTTGCAATCTTATGATAGACTCTACAGTTTCAAAATAGTTACACTGGATTCTGCCAGTGCAATTGTGTAGCTGGAGTCAGATTTCTGATGCTTCCTGCAACGTCATCTTCCCAGAATCACCCTCTTCATAAAGTACATTTTTATTTTGACAGTGGGAAGGGATTTCAAAATTTCTATAAGTTAATAAACCATATGGGATTATTTGGGCCTTTTCAGAGCAATCCTGTAGATATTCCTATAAATTTTCCTTTTTCAAAACAACAATCAAGTGTTATTGCTCTTATTGAATCATTGCATCTCTGATGCATTCTCTTTCAGTCTCTGCTAGGTCATGGCCAGTGTTGAATTACCAGTTATTTCAGAAAGCAGTCTGTTCCTTGGTTTATAATTTTGATGTTTAAAGGATGTTTCCTCACACTGAGCTGACATTTATTTCAGATTCATCTTCTGGAGCTTAACAGAGTCAGTACATTCCTTTTTCTATATGGTAGTCGAGTTATTAGAGCACAGGTATCAAGTGTATGCTAAATTCCTTTTCTTCAGCCTAATATTGTGGGGTGTCCATCTACCTCACAATGTTAGTTGCCTGCCTCTGGAAATGCCTGTTTTTAAAATGTGGTGCCAAGAATTGCATGTCATACTGCAGATGTGGTCAATCTTGTGTTGGGACCAAAGCCTAATTCTAGATTAATAGTTGGTAATTATATGAATTTTTCAGAAGAAGTAGATGAATGCAACTTGATTTGTATATGGAAATGTAGGTCACTTTCACTCATTTCCTATTTCAAGTTCTTTTACACTTTCTTACAGAATTTTTTCCTTAAATCTGAAATTAATTAATTTCCACTGTTGCCAGTTCTGACTGCTTTAATCTGCTTCATAAGCTCACTTTAAAAGTCCATACTCATTTTAGATGAACCTTTCCTCCCCACTTTGCCAGTGTTCAACATATTTTAAAATATTTTTTGAAATTTTCCTGCTGAGTTAGCACCTTATAAAAACTTTACCATTATGGTATCAACAACTTGTAAAGTAGTAATGAAGTAAAGAAGCTTAAGATAATAAGAGAATTTAAATGTCCAATAACAACTAGCAAATAGCTGCCACAACAAAAGCATTATCAGGAGAAGAGAATTTTGCTTTCTTAATTAAGAATAGAGAAAAAGTAGTCTCTTAGGTAGAAAAAAATTGTAATGAAGCAGTTTAATTGTTAAGTAGAAACATGTTCTTAATTGAATAATTAATTTTTGGAAATGTAATGACTATGTTTGCATCCAGTACAGAAAGTATGCTATGAATCTCTGTACTCCCTATATTATTTCAGTTTTAACAACTAAACTTCTGGCAAAATTCTATCCATAAAACACTTCCTGTTGGTTAACTGGGATATTGTTTGATATGAAAATCTGAACTGATTAGAAAAAAAGTACCCCAATGTTTGATTATATACTTTACATACACAAAATGTTTATTACATACTTTCTCTTCATTTTTTAAAGTGAAAAATAAAAAAGACAAGCTACTACACTTCTAGTTGCATATTCATTACCCAAAGCAAGGAAAACCAGCATGAGATTTCTATTCATTCAAGAAAAACCTGTTTATATTGATTTTTTTACAAGCTCCATACAGACTCTGGATAAACTTTTCTAAATTCCAAGAATATGGAAGACAGAGAAAGCAGATTTGCTGCTAATTGAACATATCTTTGTAAAAATTTTTGTAAAAATTCAGTAATGCAAATATTTAAAGCGTAATGTCTACTTTTTATTGAAGTATGTTATTAGAAATGTCTTGCCCTATGTGTAACTTGCCTTGTGCCTTTTATATTGTACTTTGGATTTTTCAAGTTCATTAGCACATCTCTGGGAAACTTAAAGACCACATTTTTCACACAGCACTTTTCATTATTTCCCTGACAGTTTCAAAATGAAACATGAACTTTAGTAATGCTAAAATATAAAAACATGGTACTTTTTTTCCAGAACATTATTGGAGGACTTTTATCTTTCTTTTTATTTAATTGACATGTGACAAATCTGTTTATCACAGATATTTTATACTACATGGGAAAATTAAGCCTGTGGGAGTGACAGATCATTTGAGAATGCATAACTTAATTGTTACTTCTTTTGTCTCTAGGTGTGAAGACCTCATTAGATAATGGTGGTGCTTTTTATGACATTTCAATCTTCTGTCAATGTTTCTATGATAATCTTGCATTAAATAAATCAGGTTTATTAACTGCAGGCATTTAGTGTAAGTTAAAGCTTCTCATAAAAGAAAGCTCTTGCAATTACATTTCAACTCTTCATTGAAAATGGGGTTTCATTGTGTTGATCTTTTCTCAAATGTTTAAGGTTTACTTCACCTATTCACAAGATCAAAATAATTTATGTAGAGTTCCTCTGTAACAGTAAATGTGGTCCTGATTTTCTTATTGTTTTATAAGATTGTGGGTACCTTGCTTATCATTAAATGAAGACTAGTAAAAATGGATGCTGTTTATATTTTTTTTTCAGTCACTCCATTTTCTTTTTACCACTTCTCTGAATTCTCCTTCCGTCCATAAAACATACACATTAAAATATATGTATTTATAGCCATCCTCAAATTTGGAAAATCTGGAAGTGTTCACATTTCTAGATTCTACTTTTTCTAGGTAAGGAGTATTTTTCATAGAACAGATGAATATGCCGCCAATAATTTAAACATGTTTAAATGGTCCAGCTCAACTTTTAAAGGGGACTGTTAAACACAAGCAATTATTAGTACTAAATAATTTTCATGCAGTAAAATATAATTTTAGAGAGATAGACTCTGGATAACTAAGACAGTAATCTTTTAACAAGACAACATAAATTAATAGTAAATTAACCTGAATTTTCTGTCACTTTCAGAAGAAGGAATTTAAATAAAGAAAAAAAATCTACTGAATATTTTTGGGGTAATTAATATTCAGTTGAACATTAACATCAATTCTAAATTCAGCTTTTACCTACAAAACCAAAGAAGAGAGCTAAATCTTACACTGAATGGTTTCCGAATGTTTGGTGTAATGAGACAGTAGGTGTGGGCTGAGATTCTTTATGGAGATCAGAGAAGACTAAAGATGCAACCTGAAATATGGGTATTAGTTTCCAGCAGATAGAGAAGAGAAGGTGTTCCAATGGCATGTAATGGTATAAACAGGGGCTAACGGACCAAGATACAAAGATACAAGTAGTAGTATATGGGTTTGGTTGGAGCAAAGGAATAGAGCAAGAAACAGCTAGATATTTAGGCACTAAAATCAGATTGCCCTCCAGAAAAATTAATCTAGCACTGTGTATGATGACCTAGGTGTGAAGAGTGAATACAGATGAATACAGAAAAAGTATTTAAATGCTTTCTATTTCTTCGGGGAACACATAACAATGTCCAGGAATTGGGTGATAAGAAAAGCAATTACAATTTAGGGCCTGGAGTGATGCCTCATGCCTGTAATCCTAGCACCTTGGGAGGCCAAGGCAGGAGGATCACTTGAGATCAGGAGTTTGAAACCAGACTGGCCAACATGTTGAAACCCCATCTCTAAAAAAATTCAAAAATTAGCCAGGCATGGTGGCACACACCTATACTCTCAGCCACATGGGAGGCTGAGACAGGCAAATTGCTTGAACCTGGGAGCTGGAGGTTGCTGTGAGCCAAGATCGTGCCACTGCACTCCAGCCTGGGTGACAGAGTGAGACTCCATTAAAAAAAAGCCATAAAAACAAATAAAACAAAACAAACAAACACAAACAATGGCAACTTAAAGGATGGTATGGTATTCTGACTTGAAAACTGGTTCTAGAAACCAGGGGAGAAATAAATAAAGACATGCGGTATTTGACATCTGAGTTACTGTGTACTACGCTTTTGAGAGGTTGCATGATATAATTTAGCTGCCTGAGTTCAACCTCTTCTTGCTTCACTATCCTCAACTGTAAAGTGTAGTTTATGGAACGGTCTGCCTTATAAAGATCTTGTGAAGATTAATTGAGTTAGTATGTATTATGCTTCTGGAAGGCAATCTTGGTGTAGAACGTGTGAATGGCAAAATTAATGAATCACTGACAGAAATCAGAAAGTCCTGCAAGACCCTCTACCCTACGCCTGATAAGTGGGAATGTAAACCAGCATATTTGAGAAAACTTTATAGCTATAAGATCCACATAAAAAATGTTTTATTCAGTTGCCTATTAATCAGAAATTAATTCAGAAATGCCTATTTTCTTAGCATTCTAATAAAATTAACTTACTTGACTTGATCCATAAATCATATTTCTGTTACATCATCAGGCTGAGGAGTAGCTGTGCGTGTACCTGCAGCTAACCTTTATGAATGAAGGACACCTAGACAAAAACAATTCCCAGGCAACGTGCCATGTTCTGAATCAGGCTTGGCATATATGGCTCTAGGAAGGCAATTTTCTTCAGTTTATGTGAGGCCTGTTGATATTATTGCAGTTTATTTGCCTGTAGAGTAAATTTACATTGCCAAAAGATAAGTTTGACACTTTCATTTGTACCGACACAGCCAGTGAATATACAATATTTTTGTTCTGCATCACCTAGTCTCCTTGATGCAAAGTCGCTCAGAAAAGGAGATTTTTTTTTCCTCAATCAATTTTCTATGTGAAAACAAACAACCACTGTGCCAGTGGGAGTTTTCCTATACTCACAACAGATTTATACCTGCTGGGTTTTCACAATATGGCATGTTTTGCAAGGAAGTTGTTATAAATTAAGGAAAAGTTTGGGGCTGCCCAAATAGCCATGTCTTCCAGTCTGGATATCTGAATGACTGTTGCTGAAGGTTTTGATCCTTTCACACATCAACAATTCATTTCACACATAAAGACAAAACAGTACACAGAATAACTTTATGAAAAATTTGGATTGAGATCAGTTTTTTATAGTAGTGTTACAACTTGAAATTTTGGCTTCCTTCTCTCCTGCTTCCATACGTTAAAAGGATATTTTGAAAATACTGGGTCCAAGACTGACTTTCAAAACCAGAATCATTTAGAAAATCACTAAGCTGCGTATGAATGTAAAATATGGCAAAGGCAATAAGAGGAACCAACAGTGTCTCCTGAATTATATAATCTTCAATACTCCAGCTATTTCCTGTGAAGCTTTGTCGTATATAGATTTTACTCTCTCTCATCACATCAGGGAGTTTTTCTCAGTATTTTATGATGGACAAATGTCAGTCGAAAGTGTATTAGAGAGCTCTACATGTCCATCCAAAAGTATACATATATTACTTGCCAAGCTCTGAGTAAAAAGTAGTGACAGCCATTGTGGTGAATTATATTTATTCTAGGAGACTACTACTTGGGACAGGACATTTCCTGGAAGGCCAAGACAGTGCTAGTTTTTCCATTTCAAACTATATCCTTCCTCAACTTTGCTTTATTTATGAAAGCAATTATGCAGACTACTGCATTAAATCAAACCCAATGTATTCCTGTAGATATAGGGGTTTTGTGGTGGTGTTATTTACTGCCATCATAAAGAAATATTTTCCTTACAATTTTAATTTATTCAATTTTTATAGGAAAGCTATTTAATTAATATATTTAATTAATGGGAGTGCTTGAGAAATGCCCTATTATATATTACTAGTTTGCTAAAACGACTTAAAAGGAACTTCTTTTAAGGGACTCCGACAACTTCCATTACAGCATCCAATGCCATTCTATCTCTACCATCCATACAGCAGTCATGGTAGAGAATGACTGACTATGGGACATCACTATGTAACCATGTAAATATGCACATGGAGCTTCCCATCATTAAAAAAAGATGATAGCTGATACACCAAGACATGAAATTACAGCTAGTGCTCGACTTACGACCACGATTGGTTCCGACAGACCAGTCGTAACATGATTTGGTCGTAAGTTGAGTAGGCTATATGTACAGTATTGTGAAATGATGTTATAAAAATCTTTAAGTCATATTTTATCATAATTTTCTTTCATT
>NW_016107850.1:1172351-1179452 GCF_001604975.1 Cebus imitator
CAGGTGCATACAAAAATACAAAATACAGGTGTAAAAAATACCATAGGAAACATTTTCCCAATTGCAAAACATATCAAAATATATAAACATGTACGAAACATTTTATTGGCCGCTGGTGCTTGGCTGCGGATCTTTGATGACGTCATCTGAGGCAGCAGTTGGGGTTACTGGAGTTGGTTTTTTCATAAACATGGTGAGCTTTGTCTGAATTGTATGTTTCTTTTCTTCTTCATAAATTTCACGATACGGACGAAACACATCGTGTGCCATCTGTTCAATCCTTGCAAATCGTTCGATGTTTGGGTCCATTGCTTCGAAATGTATAAGAAGTTTATTCAGTAAAGATAAACCGTCTGATAATCCCTTAGTGGTGAACTTTCTTTCTGGCTCCTCCTCTTCTTTCTCTGCTTCTCTTCTTTCTTCTTCCGCCACTCTTTCTTCTTCCAGTTCGATTAACTCGTCATTTGTAAGTTCTCCAGATTCTTTGTCTAGCAACTCTTCGACATCTTCCATTTCACACTCCAAAGAAAGGTCTTTAGTGAGTTTTACTATTTTTTCCCGAATCGTTTCAAGTTCATGCTCAATGTCAAATCCGTCAAAATCATTAACATAGTGCTTAACACAATTTTTCCAGATGCCATTCATGCACTTTGTTGTCGCAGCCTCCCAGGCGGTAGCGATATGCTTGATACACATCAAAATGTTGTAGTGTTTCCAAAAATCTACAGCGGAGCAGTCGTGGCTAGCGATTGTGATCATAAAGTCGAATGGTCATAAGTTGCATAGGTCGTAAGTCGATCAATACCTGTAGTTATGTGCTCCAGTCCTCCATCATCAAATAAAAGTGAAATATGTAGGCTCACTCTCAAATTGTCTCTGTAGTCACAAATAATTTGCAAGAACATGTTGCTTACATCCCAATAGCACGTATTCCTCTTAGCTGCCACTTCTTCTTCAACGTACTTTGATAGCTTCATGAGGAAACCACCATGATCATTTGGCTAAGGAGAAGAAAACCCAAGTTTGATTTATGCACAGTTCTGCACAGTATGCTAACACAAGGCAGATATGAATAATTTTCACATGACAACTCCACTCAGGGAGAATGGAAATGGAAGTCCTTTAACAGTGCAGAACTCTAAGCCCGTATCTGAAGGTCCAATTTGCCTGAAGAACAAAATGGTCTGAAGAATGTAACTACACTAATTCATGGACAACAGGTATTGTCCATGCTCAGGGACTTGACAGGAACAAATTTCAAGGATTAAATACAAGATGTTTGAGGAAGAGAAATTTGAATGGAACTCTTAGAATAGTTTTAAATGTGCAGATATTTGTGTTCTTGTGTGAATTCTCACCAAAAGATGTTTACTGCAGAGGAATCTTTTAGTAATCAGGTAAACAATACGACCTATGTAGTAGATGTTGGTCAATTTCTAACCCCAGTCACTCTATGGGTTATTTAAAATGACCCATGAGAAAAATGATGATGGTAGCAGAGATGGAAATTATGGATATGCTCAGTTACATAGACTTTCACTTTCCAAGACAATTTTGCTTATCATCACTGTTGAGTTCAAAGGCAACCAATAGCAGTGACTAATCCTAAGCCCCCTCCATGTCTTGGAGACTCTGTCAGCCAGCCATTTTTCATCAGCGTGGGGAGGGGGTGTGGACAGAGAGTCATCTTCATTGTAATAGATACATAATTCAGATGTGGATTTTCCTTCATTACCTGCTATGCTTCTGCCAACATCACTTTCTATGAATTTATGCATAACTTAGTCACTACTATGATTTACCATACAGCATCACTTCTGAATGAGGAATGAATTTATGGTAAAAATATGTATACCAATGGGCTGACATTCCCAGCATCCCTTCTTTATATTCTGTCCCTCAGAAGATTATTCTCAAATCTTTATTTTTGCTCTCTACTAAGAATTTTCACACCCACTTTGCAATTTCTTATCTTCATGTTTTGGCTCATGCAGTACCATCTGCCTTTTTTGTCTTTATTTCTTGTCAAAGTCCCTGTATTTTCTGAGGCTAACCCAAGCACCAAACTTGCTCCTTTGAGCCTCTTTGGGACTTTGTCCCTTCCTCTCTATTGGTACTTAATTTAATCAACTATTTGTTGTAGTCATTTGCACGCTTGTCTTATTACCTTACTATTAAGGTTGGTGCAAAAGTTATTGTGGTTTTTGCCATGACTTTCAATGATAAAAACCACAATGACTTTTGCACCAGCCTAATAGATGGAGAGTATCACATAGATAGGAGCTACATCTTACTTTTTCTTACAGCTGCAATGAATCCTTGTACTCAGTAGTTCTCAATGAATGCTTAGTAAACTGAATTGTGTTTAACAATATATAGCTTTGTGGCCAGGCACAGTGGCTCACCTCTGTTATCCCAACACTTTGGGAGACTGAGGGAGGTGGATCGGTTGAGGTCAGGAGGTTGATGTCAGCCTGGACAACATGGCAAAACCCTGTCTCTACTAAAAACACAAAAACTAGCTGGGAATGGTGGTTGGCACCTATAATCCCAGCTACTAAGGAGACCGAAACATGAGAATCGCTTGAATCTGGGAGGAGAAGGTTGTAGTGAGTGGAGATCGAGCCACTGCACTCCAGCCTGGGCGACAGAGTGAGTCTCTGTCTCAAAACAAAACAAAACAAAGCACAAATAGCTTTGTAGGAATTCATACACAAGTAAAAAGTAACAAAGACAACAAGGTATTAACTTAGTGTAAAATTTACTTTAATTATGTTTATTTCATATATATATATATATATATATATATATATATATATACATATAATCTGGAAAAGAAATCGCCTTCCTTTCTTGATTTTATCCACCAAATGTTATGGAAAGTCCTGAAAAAGTGGTAAAAGAAGGCTTTTCTCTGCTAAAGTGACTACGATTCCTTATATGAAGGAGAAAATATGTGCAGAAGTCATTTAAGAACAAATGTTTTCAAGCTACAGAGAATGCTGTAAGGACAGCATTTGTCCTTGTTGAAAGGACAAATTTTATTTTAAAATTTGGGTCAAAATTTCTAACGTGTGAATATCCAGAAAAGATATTTCTATTCCCTTACTCATGTGAGAGATTCATTACTGTAGTTGAATAGGTTCCATACAAGATCTATTTTCCAGCAATATTAGAGCAAGGAGTATTTTCGTTTGTGTTCCTATTGTCTACGGGCAGAAATTGAGGATGCGATAGGTGAACTCTCTTGCTGTCCTGGCCATTGATTTCTGCTATCTTAGTCACTTATTTTTGTCAACTATCGCGGTTTAAGTGAAAATAAATGACATTTTAAAATGTTTTATTCTTGAATTGAATGCAAGTATAAAGTAGAAAGCTTTGAATATCAGAACTTGGTCAACGATTAAAACCACTTAAACTGGTACATATATACCATGGAGTACTATGCAGCTATAAAAAGGAGTGAGATCATGTGCTTTGCAATGACATGGATGGAGTTAGAAGCCATTATCCTCAGCAAACTAACACAGGAACAGAAAACCAAATATCACATGTTCTCACTTATACGTGGGAGCTGAACAATAAGAACACATAAGCACGGGGAGGGGAACAACACACCCTGGGTCCTATCGGGGAAAGGGAGAGAAAGAGCATCAGGATAAACAACTAATGCATGTGGGGCTTAATACCTACGTAATGGGTTGATGGGTGCAGCAAACCACCATGACACATGTTTACCTATAACAAACCTGCACATCCTGCACATGTATCGCAGAACTTAAAATTAAATTACATTAAATTAAAAAAAAAAAACACTTAAGCTGTCTATAGAGTATACTCATGAGTAGTATGCATTACAGTGGTGGCTTTCTTCAAATATATCAAAACTCATTAGTGATACTTTGCTTTCTAGAATAACTGTAAGCAAATTGATTCAGTCACATTGAACTTCCCCCAAGCAAGATACAGCTTTAGCTTAGTAGAAGGTGGATCCTCTCTAAAAATATAAGCAAGAATATTGGATATTATTTTATGAATGGGATGAAAGGAATGGTATTCAGTTTTATCATGAACTCATTTTAGCTGAATAGCCTGTGGAAGAACATGCATAAACTTCAGAAGTTCAAGGAGTTGATGAGGCATTAGATTTGCTTAACGAAATCCATTGTTTCCATGAGAATTACAAAAGAGAAAGCCATGATCTAAGGGTGATCACCTATATTTAAGGTTCATATTATTTTCTTAATCCAGAATTTTATCTGGGCAGGAAGTCAGAAAAGTAATTATTCAATGTAAATTTGCTACTCAGCTGCAAAGGGAGGCACAGTTTTTAGGCAGGAATTCAACTTTATTGGCCCATCAGCCAGGTTGGTTAGTGGATGATTTGCATTGCTCCTACTATTCATAGATTGGCTGGCACAAATGCACATTTTGTTAGCTGGGATTATTTATTAATATCTAGTGAATTAACTGGTAAATTATTGCTGCTATTTATTGGTTAAGGTAAAGATATTCTGGGAAATTTTTATGTGTCTTTTTGAACATCAAATTAGAAAGTATAACTTTGAAGCAGATACTCATTTGAGAGATACCATAGAGCAAGCTGAGATTTAAATCAATACCCTAAAAGTTATCTTGGAATTTACCATTAATTTTTTATGAAACTTACTTATTTTGGCCATAATGCTTCATCTTTATCATAAATGCCTAGGGTGAACTTTTCTCACTCATATGGTGCAATGAATGGAATGAAGATTTAAAGCAATTGTTGGATGATTCATGACTATAAAATATGTTTTAAGGAAAAATAGGGTATGCAGAAATATCTGTATTTATTATCCATATTATTGGTCTAGACAGCCTATATATCCTGAGATAGTAGCTTCGGTTTCCACACTGACAGGTCATAAAATTATCTGTAGCTATTCAACTCACTGTTTATATCACAGGACTAATAAAATGTCATCAGGGTTTTGACTTCTACATAGTCTCTATCATTATTCCTCATCACCGTCATCAAATGTTGATTAAAGCCTTATAACTAGGTTTGAAGACACTAGGTAAAATACATAGTCTCCATCTTTTAGCAACATACTTATGGAGATAAGATATATGCATAAAACTGTAACAATCATTAGCAGCATAAAAGTTGCCAATCAAGTCATGTAAATAAGAACTACTGTAGCTCTGGAGTCCACATTCAATTGAAACTCTGGCCACCTCCCTTAAAAGGAAGTAACAAAGGCAATTGAGCAAAAGATTTTGGAGATAAGTACAAATAATTTGCCGCTTTTAGAAAAGAGTTGAAAGGGTGTGCAGTGAGCCACTAGTGTTTTCCTTGTATCTTAGTATCTGAAAGAAATATTATTAGGTGGCATCATGGAATGTGCAGCTTATCTTTATTAAATTCCTCAACTTTAAAAATAAACTCCACTTGGTCATTTATTCTTTATTCTAATCTTTTAAAAAGTGTGTTTACTTCCCTTCATCTGTTTTTATTCTGATTGATTTTTATGCTTCTGGTGCTGCATATAGTTACTTTGATAAGTCTGATACAAAGCTTCATAATTTGTTTTCACAGTTTGTCCTCATTTTCTTGCAATTGGTTGACACTTAAAATGTTGTTGGACTGCTTCACTGTAAATTTTGTCATCTTATGCTTTAAATTTTTCTCAACATGTTAGAAATTGTAATGAACACTTTCTGGAGAAGGCATGCTTCTTCATCTTCGGAGCTTCTGGGGAAAGCGGAACCTGAGTCCCTTGTCACAGGTTCTTCTGTAAAGGACCTAGATCAATCCGATTTCCTTGAGCTTTTCACCACCTTTCCCCACTTTGTAGTTTAGAATGTAAATTGACTTTTCTTTCCCACATCTCCAAACTCCCCTGAGTCTCTCCCTGTCCCTCCCTCTGTCAAAGATTTCCAGATACATATTTGATTTTTGCTGATACTTTGTGATTGATTCGATGAGAATTTATTAACTTTTCATCCCCTAACTGCTTGTTAGATTATTTCTCCCTTAGGATTTGATATTTCTGACACACAAACGTGTCACTGGAACATAGAGCGAATTTAGACAAAATGTTATATAGTAAAATAAAAAATAAGTTAAAATTTTGAAGTTACATCTCACCACCCAAATTGGTTGTTAGTGTGACACCAAACATGGCATATTTACTTATAATAAGAGATCTCTTTTGCATTTTGGGTTGTTATAGTTCAACAAATATGTGTGTGTGCCAAAAAAGCACTGATAAAAAAACAAAAACAAAAACATAAGCACTATCAACTTACTAGGTGCACGGAGCCAATTAAAATGACCTTTACAGGTAGCTGTAATATACATGCCTATGATTTTTTACATGTGAGTAGAAGACTGAGAATATGAAATTTTAGCTAAATTAAAACAGGACATATGCATGGAAAAGTAGTGGCGGTTTGAAAATGAGTTGGAAAAGGAGTTAAAGTAGCATATGTTTATTAGGTAATCAGAATTAAACTTTTTAATCAAAGCTATTTAATCAGAATTAAAACTTATACTTAAATACTTCTTAGATATTTTTGAAGTGTTCCATCATTGCCTCAGATAAAAAGAATGAGGAACCAAGTAGCTTATTCAAAATTTTATCAGATTTTAGTAAATAATAATATGAAGGTAGCAGCATCAGTGGCAGGAGTAACAGCAAATATTTTGTTACCTGACATTTATGCTGTGTGCTGAGACTGTCATTCTTAACATTAGCTACAGTTTTTGCCTCGGATACCCGTGATGACAGTAATGACAAAGTAATGGTTTAAAAGTAGCATGGCTCTAGTACTTGTGAAATCATAAATTTAAAATAATTCCTCTAAATAATATAATAATTATCTCTGCTAAATTGTCATATTCCAACTATGAAGGTATAAAGGCAATAGTGGTGACATGAAGGGGGAGATGCATAGAGCCAAGCAAAATTGAGAATGAATAAGTAAAATAAATTTTATAGAAACTGGAAGAAAAAATGCATTATTAATCCTATAACTGTATATCTTAGAAATTTTCTCTAAATTTTAGGAATATGTAAATATGTTTAAACTCCTTAGTAGTCTGTATATGATACA
>NW_016107850.1:1179697-1195386 GCF_001604975.1 Cebus imitator
TTATTATTTTTTTTCCCATTTATTTATTTTATTGTATTTTAGGTTTTGGGGTACATGTGAAGAACATGCAAAATTGTTGTAGTTTTTTTTTCTAATGAAATGGAAGATATTATATTTGATGCCACAGAAATATAAAGATCATTCTGGGCTACTTTGAATACCTTTATTCTCACAAACTAGAAAACCCAGAGGAGATAGATAAATTCCTGGAAATATGCATCCCTCCTGGATTAAACCATAAAGAAATAAAAACTCAGAAAAGACCAATAACAAGTAGCAAAATTGAAATGGTAATTAAAAATAATTGCCAACAGGAAAAAATCCAGGACCAGACTGATTCACAGCTGAATCCTAGCAGACATTCAAAGAAGAATTGGTGCCAATCCTACCAAAACTATGCCAAAAGATAGAGAAGGAGGAAATCCTCCCTGAATCATTCTGTGGAGCCAGTAACACTCTAATACCCAAACCAGGAAAAAACATAACGAAAAAATAAAACTACAGACCAATATCCCTGATGAGCATAGCTGCCAAAATCCTCAACAAAATACTAGCTAACCAAATTCAGCAGCGTATCAAAAACATAATCCACCATGATCGATTGGGTTTCATACCAGGGATGCAGGGTTGGTTTAACATGTGCAAATCAATAAATGTGGTAAGTCACTTAAATAGAATTAAAAATAAAAATTATGTGATCATCTCAATATTCACAGAAAAAGCATTTGACAACATCCAGCATCCCTTTATGATTAAAACCCTCAGCAAAATCAGCGAGAAGAGACACACCTTAAGATAATAAAAGCCATCTATGACAAAACCACAGCCAACATTATGCTGAACGGGGAAAGGTTGAAAGCATTCCCCCTAAGAACCGAGCAAGAAAAGGATAGCTGTATCGTTATCTTGGTATGTGGGAAAGGTATCTCATTGTGGTTTTGGTTTGCATTACCCTAATTAATAATAATGAGCATCTTTTATGCGCTTATTATGCATTTGTGTATGACCTTTGGATAAATGTCTATTAAAGTTCTTGGCTCTTTTAAAATTTGATTATTTGTCTTTTAATTATTGAATTGAAATAATTATCCACATATTCTGGATACTAGACACTTACCAGACATATAATTTTTATTGCTTATTCCATTGAGTGGGTGATGTTTCACTTTCTTGATGGTATTCTTTGAAGCACAGATGTTTTTAATTTCGATAATATTCAATTTGTCTATTTTTAATTGTGTTGCTTGTGCTTTTAATGTCATAACTAAGAAACTGCTTCCTAATCTAAGATGATTTGCACCTAACTATGTAAATTATAGGTAAAAGTGTCAATCATCGGTTAAATCAATTTCGCCAATTTTGATTTAACCAATTTTACCATAGGTGTGTATCATTGGTAAAACATCTATGGTAAAATAATTAAATTGTATAGTTTTTGGCCAGGTGCAGTGGCTCATGCCTGTAATCTTAGCACTTTAGGAGGCCAAGACACGTGGATAACCTGAGATTAAGAGTTTGACAATGGCCTGGCCAAAATGGTGAAACCCTGTCTCTACTAAAAGTACAAAAAAATTAGCTGGGCATGGTGGCACACGCCTATAATCCCAGCTACTGGGGAGGCTGAGGCAGGAGAATGCTTGAACCGGGGAGCAGAGGTTGCAGTGAGCCAAGATCATGCCACTGCACTCCAGCCTGGGCAACAGAATGAGATTATGTTTCAAAAAAAAAAAAAATTACATAGTGTTTATATAACTACACATGACTTACACCAGTATTTCTGCTTTTTTTTTTTTTGGTAAGGATTTGAATCATTGGTAAAATCACTACCAGTGATTTTCACTTATGATTTCTCCTAAAATATTTATGATTTTTAGCCCTTACACTTAGGTCTTTGATTTATTTTGAGCCTGCTCACTGCAACCTCCACCTCCTGGGCTCACGACCCTCCTGCCTCAGCTTCTCGGGTAGCTGGGATTATAGGCATGCCCCACCATGTCCAGCTAATTTTTTTTTTTTTTTTTTTTGGCAGAGACTGGGTTTTGCCATATTGTCCAGGCTAGTATCTTTATCCTTAGTAACATTTTAAATTTTATTTTGACTGATTATTAATATCAGTTACTGCAGTTTCCTTATGGTTAATGTTTGAATGACTTATTTCTCTCCTCAGTTTCAAACTATTTGAATCTTTGGAAATAAAGCCTATCTTCTGTAGACAGAATACTTTTGCATTTCTTTTTAATCCAGTCTGGCAATCTCTGCCTTTTAATTGAATTGTTTAATACATTCACATTAAATGTTATTAATGATGTAATTGGATTTTTAAAATCTTTTATTTTATATTTCACTTTTTATGTGATTTATGATTTTTCTCTCTTCTTCCTTTATTTACTTTAAATGAATATATTCTAATGCAATATTTTAATTATTTTAATGATGTTAAATATATATTTTTGAGTTAGTTACTTAGTGGTGGCTCTAGGACTTATGATATCATCCTAACTTAATCTAGTTCAGAATCATACAAACTTAATTACAGTGATATAAAGAGACTTTACTGTATCTAGTGGTCTTTTTTTGTATTATTATTGATATACATAGGTAACTATGTTATAAACTGAATATCACCTTATCATTATACTTTATATGATAATTTTATACCCTTTAAGAAAGCTGAGAAGAAATAATAAATATATGTTCATGAATTGTTATATTAACTTTTTTGTTTAGAGATGGGGTCTTGCTATGTTACGCAGGCTTAAATCAAAATCCTGGGCTCAAGCAATCCTCCTACCTCAGCCCGCCAAGTAGCTGGGAATGCAGGTGCATGCCACCAAACCCAACTTAATATTTTATTGTAAATATATCACATTTTTAATATAATATGGCCAAAAGTATACTTATATGCACATTTAAAACAATTTCTTTTATATTAAGAAAAGAAAGGACAAGGAATACACAATTTTAAAGTCATTTATATTTCTCTGGGTTTTTTGGTAAGGATTTAAATTAGTTTCTGGGGTTTCTTGCTTTCCGACTTGAATAATGTACTTTAGTATTTCTTATAAGACAGGTCAAATAGTAATAAATTCAGTTTTTTTTTCTGGTAGTAGCTTTATTTTTTCTTCATTTTTGAAAGATATTTTTTATTAAAAGGCTTTGCCTGTTAAATCCTAAATTCAGGCCCTGACATAGGATGTTTCCTGTTTTATTTTTTCCTTTGTATCCATCATACATTCTTGTCTCTTTGCATGTTTTGTAATATTTTTGTTGACAACTGGCTAATTTAGGTAATGTAGGGTACCAAATATGGATTCTGATACACCTCCTGCCTCTCCGGGAATTATTTTTGCTGTTGTTTGCTTGTTTTTTATTTAATTACTTGAATAGATTATTTTAATGGTGTCCGTTGCCTTTTTATAGGAAGACTGTTATCATTCCTCAGAGGCAAACGTTTGGCATGCACAGTCATCATGGTATGACAGTGGTTTTAGCTCTGTTTCTTTTACTGATCTTTATTTTCCACAGTCTGCCTTGTTTGTTATCACACACAACTGTTAGCTTGCACTAATTCCCAGCAGATTTCTCTATTGTTGTTCACAGTGTCCTGTGGTATAAACTTTTCTACAGTCTGATCACATTAAATTTAGGCAGAGACAGTTTTGGTGGTTTGTTCTGACATCAGAAGGGCTCTTTCTGTTTGTCTTTTTCCATATCTTTCTCTGGTGAACTAGCCGGCCTATAGTTCAGCCTGTTGCTTTTTACTAAGAGGAGCTATTATTTTTTTTAGAATGCCCTAAGACCTCAACTTCCCCACACTCTTTTCAAATAGTCAGCTCTTTGGCGGAGAATTTTGGAGTTCTCCTTTCTTATTGATTGCTTCTTCCTCTGCACAAAATCTCTCAGCCACTCATACAGTTTGTCTAGAATGGTAATCTCTTGTTTTTTCGGCTTTCTTCAGTCACTGTGAAACCTCTGTCCTTCTAGCAAGCTGGGTAGATGGTAATTGGGGAACAAACATTTCTTAGTCGGTTGTTTCTGAAAACTGGGGAGGAAGGGAGCCCCTGATCTCTTGGCTTCACTCTGTAGGAATTTAGCCTCTACAACATAGATTTGGAGAGGGTAAGAAATATTAGTTAGTGATCAGCCTTTCCTGGTGAGGTACCCTATTCTTTAACTGGAACTGAGAGGAGAAATAAGACTATCTTCTTACTCACACAAGCCCAGATTTGAACTTCTGTTAAGCTGAGGTAATGGTGGGAGAGGGAGCAGTTCACAATTCAAATGCAACACACTCTTATTGTTATTACCAAGATTTAGCAGATTTTCCTGAATAACTGTTTATTTGTTGTAGGCCCTTGGGACAATTTCCAGAGACTTTAAATGGTTGTGTGTGTGTTTAATAGGTTTTACCAGTTATGCTTATTTCACTGAGGAATGGATCTGTGGAACTCCTTACACTGCCATATCAGAAATAGAAGCCTTATTTCTCATTTGATTTTAAATT
This sequence comes from Cebus imitator, assembly GCF_001604975.1. NCBI lineage: Eukaryota > Metazoa > Chordata > Mammalia > Primates > Cebidae > Cebus > Cebus imitator. The sequence goes on from NW_016107850.1 coordinate 1,184,202, forward strand.
TATCTTAAAGAATCTGCCATTTGGTTGTCATATTCTAAAACTGCACACAGATATTTCTAATATTTATCACTGTAGAAAAGATAGATGGATGTAGAAAGTCTATTGCAACTGTTTTTTAATATCATAAGCATTTTACCTTTGATATTAGCTACAGGGTCTTATTTTTTCACAGAATTTTTGTTGTTTAGCATCGTTATTTTTCCTTTAACTTTTAGATGATTATTGTGCCATGTTTTGATTTCTCAATCACACTTACCAGTTAGGTAAAAATTTATACAAAAGCACAACAAATTAATAATATGCCACAGTCAGTTTTACCAATTATCTCAGTGGAATAGGTTAAAATAATAGGCACAGTTCTATAGCATGGCAAACATAATGTTTAAAATTATTAATATAATTAAATTCATTATTTAGCTAATGAAACAGAAAAAAAAGATCACCTATATTCTATAAAACAAGTAAAATAGCAATTGGGCTTAGGGCATTTTGCACAAGGCATTTTTTAAAAAAAGTATTTAAACTTCTATAATCTACAATTCAGACTTTTTGTGATACAGGCTTAACTTCCAGGGAGTGTATACTAAATTCCAGCTCTTTCACTTACTTATCAAATTCTCTTGGATTTCCTCACCTCTCTGGGCCATGGTTTCTTCAGCTGCTAATGATAAAAAATAATAACTGTCTTTCCTTATAATGTTGCTGCAGGGGCTTGATGAAATAATGCAAATGAAACCTCTTACTAAGCGATATACAAATATTAGGGATCATTGCATTATTTCTTTGTGGAGTATCACTGTGACTTAGGCTATGTCCCTATACAAAAAGTACTTTATTATATAAACTCTGCACAGAACAAAATGCATCGTATTATGTTTCATTACAGAATACGTCTTATAATAGAAATCTAATTTTGTTTTAAAAATTTACAAAAACTGAAGTCAGTATCTTGAAGGCACAAAATATGGCAGGTTACTTGAATTACAGCAGTTACTGTTTACAGATTGCACGAGAGAGAGAGGGAGAAAGGCAAATTAAAATATTTAATATGTTGGGTCTACCACAGATATTTTTTTCCTTACCCTCTGCTTAAAAAAATTCTAAGAAAAAGAAAAATATTACTTTCACTCTTTTTCTTTTATATTTCTAGTTTTGGGTTTCTAGGTTTTCTGACTAGCCATGGGATGTAATATTTCAATATTTATAATTTACATTTAAGTAATGTTATGTTAATTACCCAGAAACTAGTTTCTGATTTTTATTAGTACAAATATTTTTGAAAAGGAAAAGAGCCTATTTAAAAACTTCAATTGTTCCTTAAACTGAGAAACGAATATTTATTCTTTGCCTTTAAGACTCTAGTATATTTTATACATTTGTCATATACAATAGGAAATAAGCTTATAAGAAACTACACATAAATTAAAATATGTCAATGTGTGTTAGGAATAAAAATTGTTAGTTTTTATTTATGAGAAATTAAATTTACTTTTATCCAAGGCTTATAAATGAATGTCTCAAACTTGAAGTTTAGCAAGATACCAGTGTTCACAGAATTTTATTGACACATTAAAAACAGTGTTAAAATTATAAACCAGAGTAGTCTGATTTTACTAATAAGCTATAATACCACTCTCTGTTTCTCCTCATTATTTTGGTTTACAAACTAAACTGCATGCCACAAGTTTTTATGTAGGCTCTAGCATTTCTTACGTTAGCCCAGAGAGTTCTCTGAAGATTGCAATATAAAAAAATCATACACAAACATCCACACATGTATATTGATAGCTGTTGTTGTGGTGATAGTGGGGTGTTTAATACCCTATTTTTTTTATCTCACCTAGGCTTGAAAATGACACAATATTAACTCTTTCTTACAATATGCATTTATCTAGAAATAAAAATATGTGTTATATGGAATTTCATAGGATGGGAAACTTATTTAATCAAAGTTTTCAACAAGGAAGCCAAGAAAAGGGATGCAAATCATTTGATGAGAAAAAGAAAAAAAAAAAACTGAAAAAAAGACAGAAATTCTTTTTACAATAAAACTATTGAACTGGATCTTCAGAATAAGGTAAATCAGACAAAGAGGTCCTTAGAAGTCTGTTGGTTTCAGAGTATAAAGATGCAATTGCCTACATTAAGCTTAAAGGTAAGTCATACTTGACTACAATGTCTTGTGATATTTGAGATACCTGATACATTTTCCTGAAATAGTTCATATTAGTATAAAAAGGAACTGACTTAGGTTTGAATTTATCTTTTAAAAATTACTAACAATGCGACCTTGTGCAAAAGATGTAACTACTCTGATATACAATTTCATTACCTTTAAAATGGGACTAATAAAACCTATGTCAAGGATTGTTGAGAAGAATCAAAGGAATGACAAAATTGCGTTGTAAACTGTTGGCTGCTATTCAAATGTTATTTTACGTAATAATTATCAAACTATGGGGAGATTATAATAGCAACACTTTGTGACATATTCTAGGACAATATATATTGTGGTGAAGTCTTTTTAATAATAATATGCCTATTTTATGTTTGCTATTAGACTAGGGAACATCAAAAATGATAATTAAATGATATTGTGTGCTAGCTAAAATCAAGCAAAATAGCATAATGGCGGCAATAAGATAAAACACAAGTTACTTATTAAGGAGAAGTTGTGTATGTCAGGAAGGATTTTATATAGGATTTATTTGTGTTCTTTGGCCATCTTTTTAGGAGTACTTTATAATAGCGAAATAATAATGTAAGTAATATACAGAAAAGACTCTAATAGATATTTACTGCTTTGGACATTATAAATGGGCCTCAGAAATAAACTATTTGCAGAGATAAAAAAAGAATAATGTCCAGTTAAATAATGTATGTATTAATAGAGTTAATGCCTGGTAAAAATGAGACGTCTGTCTGCATGGTAAGTCTACTTGGAAGTTGGAATATTAAAGTTATTACTCCAGATGTCAACAGAAGCAAAACTAAGAATTTTTTTTAAACATTAAGTAGTGGGTTGTTTTTTTTTTTTTTTTTGGTTTGGTGAAAAGAATAAAAAAGAGACAGTGTATATTAGTATTTTGTAAAAGAAAACCAATCCATATGTAATTAGTTCAAGCCCTGTAAAATTTGGTCACCGAAGGATCTTTATAGAGTTAACAAAGTAGGAAGGGAAAACTAAAGCCTGGGAAGGTGTGGTACTTGCTCAAGATCATACAGCTACCTTGTGCCAGGTCTGGAAGTAGTACTCAGGCACTTTTCTTCTGGTCCACTGTTCTTTTCATTATTCTATAATATCTTGATTATCTAGAAAAACTAAAAGAAAAATGTGTAATCTATCAGTTATTATAAGTGTCTGTAATATATACAAGCCCTTTCAAATATTTTATTAGGAAATGAAGAGTTGCTTTATTCATTTGTTTCTGAAATAATGAATCTCCTGATCTTTAGATCCTCATCTAATATGATGGCCACCAGGTACATGTGGCTATTAAAATGAAAAATGAAATTAACTAAAAATTATAAGTTTCTCAGTGGCATTGGCTATATTTCAAGTGCTTAATAACAACATGGAGCTCACAGCTGCCTTATTGGACAGCACAGATATAGAACATTCCAATTATTGAAGAAAGTTTTATTGGACAGTGTGGCTCTAGATGCTCTGTTGAGGGGATAGAGAAGGGGACAGCAAGGCTGGCCTGATCCAAGTGACCGCTGCTACTGCTACCACTACCACTATTGTCTTGTAGTTCTTAAAAACCATTATATCCAAAGGATTATAAATCATTCTACTATAAGGACACATGCACACGAATGTTCATTGCAGCACTGTTTACAATAGCAAAGACCTGGAACCAACCCAAATGCCCATCGATGATACACTGGACAGGGAAAATGTGGCACACATACACTATGGAATATTATGCAGCCATCAAAAACGATGGGTTCATGTCCTTTGTAGGGACATGGATGAACCTGGAAACCATCATTCTCAGCGAACTGACACAAGAACAGAAAATCAAAAACCGCATGTTCTCACTCATAGGCGGGTGTTGAACAATGAGAACACATGGACACAGGGAGGGGAGCATCACACACTAGGGTCTGTTGGGAGGAAATAAGGGAGGGACAGTGGGGGGTGGGGAGTTGGGGAGAGAGAGCATGGGGAGAAATGCCAGATATAGGTGAAGGGGAGGAAGGCAGCAAATCACGCTTTCATGTCTGTACCTATGCAACAATCTTGCATGTTCTTCACATGTACCCCAAAACCTAAAATGCAATTAAAAAAAAACTATATATCTTTATTTCCTACTCTTTAAAAAACTTGTAATGCTTATCTATTTATAACATATAAATATATTTTAAAGCTGAGAACAGTTAAACAACTGTTTAGTGTAAAACAGCTATCATTAAGCTAAAATTCAAATGCAGGTGTCTATCTGGCCAGATGTTTCAAAGTCTTGGTTTCCTTATGTTTAAATGGCAATAATAATATTACTATACCATGAAAATGTGGTGAGGATTAAATAGATTTAATGTAATAATGTAAGTTTTGTGCTTGGTATCAAAATGTTTAGTTAATAATGGCAGCAATGGCCAATGACTTGTAATAGTAAAATGTAACCCCTTTTCTAGGATTTAAAACTATGAGTTAAAATGCCTTAACCAAAAATAATAATTATAACAAAACCTACATTTTTGTTGCATTTTAAACTTTGCATGAAAATAATTACATAAGATATTCTCTTTTGATTCTGACAACAGATAAGGAAATGCAGTGTTTGGAAAGACTGAATAACTTGCATGTGACTCAGGACTTGTAAATATGGACCTAAATCCAGCTCTTGTGAAGTCTAGTTATACTTAAACAATACTGAGCTAATGGTAGAATTTTATAGGCAGTATTTAAAGCAACTAAATAAATAAAGGTTGGTGCAAACTTAATGGCAGTCCTTGCCATTAAAAGTAATGGCAAAATGTGTCATTAAATTACTGTTAATGGCAAAGATCACCATTATGTTTGCATCAATCTAATAGTTTTGTTCTAAGCATGTAAGGCCAAACTTTGAATCAGCCACTGTTTGCTTATTTTATGTGGTTTGGATACACATAGAAAAATGGAGTCTGTCAAGTTCAGGACTCCTGATGCTCAATTGTAACAAGAAAATGAGATTCAAATTCTTTTATAATAAACTTTTAATTTTTACTTTTTCTTTAACAAAAATATCTTGTTAAAGATATAAAATATATTTATTTTATATCTTTAACAAAATAAATGCTTTCCAGAAATACCTTCTATGTAAAGGTGAAACATAATTTATTCACTATAATTATTTGAAAGGTCATTTTATACGTGCAAATTCTCAAGTTGTTCTTTGCCACCTGACACATTTGGATTCTCCATAGATTTATCCCTGTCTTCATTTACTAAATTAAAAAAGAGAAACCCATGGTTTATGTAACATTTCAAATATCATCAGAGGAAATTGTCAGGCTTGTTTGTAGCATCCAATGCGGTCGTATCAATTTAACTAAAAAGGATGATTTCTGATTAAGGGCCTAAAAGAGAATATTTAATGTCATAGCTCAAACTAGGGGAAAAAAAAAAAGAAAAAAAGGATATACTGCTTTGTTAAAAGCCGTAACAGGCCTTTGAGAACTACAAATGAAACTCCTTTCATAAATCATCCACTGCAGTTGGTGCCAGCACTCAGCTCAATATTTGACTTCTTGTGAGTCACAAGCCTGTGTTATCAACCTTTAGACATATGCAGGAGAACACTGATGAGAGTTATTCCCAGGATTACCATCATATACAAGAGGATTCTGATAACTTTAATTAAAAGATATTGAACTTCTTTCAAACTTTTGTATCAATGAACAGCATGAAATAATTGCAGATTGATATTTTAAAACTATGTGAAGGTATTGGAAAGTTCTACAATACTACTCTTGGAACATAAGTTAAGGCTGACTGTAAACACAGTTTAGTTGGCAGCATTTTGTTGAAAGATAATTTGGATCTGTGGCTGCCAACCCACAACTGAGGGATTCCGGAAACAAAACAAAACATTCACACACACACACACACACACACACACACACACACACACACACACACTCTCACACGCTCTCTCTCTCTCTCTCTCTCTTTTTCTCTCTCTCACTCTCTCTCTCTCTCTCTCTCTCTCTCACACACACACACACACACACATTCTTTCTCATTTTCCTCCCCAACCCCTGGCCACAACAACACACACATACACACAAATCACAGACACCTTGTCAGAAACAATGCCAAAGCTATTTCAAACAAATGGAAATATAGAGCTTGGGAAAAATGAAAGCTGTGGTTAGAAAACTAGAGTTGCTTTTAAAAATATATCGACATACTTTACTTCTACCTGCTAATTTTTGATAAGAACAATAGCAATCCCTGAATCCATATTAATTTCAAGGCTGTCTATATTAGTTATTTGTAAGATGGCTAATTTTCCATTTCTCCTCCTTGCCTGTAGCCCTGGCTTGAGTTGCTATGACTTTTTCTTTGGGTGATGCTTTTTTTCTTGCATACCAATGTTTTGCTATCTAAATCAAGCTATATATTTCAAAACATTAGTGACAAGTTCAGAGGACACTCCAGGAAATTTCTCTTTTCAATTCATCTCTTTTCATTTTCACCTATGTTGGCCATTAGTATAATAATCCCAAATACGATTTAAAAATCAAGATTCTCTGAGCTCAGTTGGTAATATTTACAACAAGGGTTAATCCATAGATTAAGTACTGAAATCTGAATTTATATGATTTTTTTTCAATATAAAGTCAATATTTCCTAACAAAATTGTTTTATCTGGGCAATCTAATTTTCTCATTATTGTTTCTTTACATGGGGAAAAAAACAAAATATTTCAGAACATAAGCATGACTTGGCCTAATGACAATCATATCAGGTAAAATTTTTGAGACATTCCTCTTAATATAGCATACATTTTATGAAACAATATCCATATTTACAGGTTGATTATCAAAATCTCTTTAAAACTGTAAATATTTCCTCCAAAATAATTATTTGCCATCATAGAGATCTGATGCTCTTGAAATTACAGCCAGGGCACAGTCTAAAATAACCATGACACACTTAATTTAGAAACAGAACAGTTTGGATTTTTCTTGCAGTGGTATCGGATTCAGATAATATACTACCTCTAGATAAAGTAAAGCCGCAGACAGTCTGATTTATGAGCAGTAGTTATTTTCGTTCACTCGAAGGGAAATTGTCCTCCACCATAAGCATTCATTCAAGTGAGCCAACAAAAGTAAGCAATTCCATAGAAATCACATTTGGATCATGTACTTGGAAAATGTAACATGTAAGATACCAGCATCCTATGGGATCAAACTTAACTATATCTGAAATATTAACAAAAAATATGATTACCTTGTATTTCATGGAAATGTATACTATATAATATGAACTAATTTTCTAACACTGGTTTTTTAAAAAAATCCCAAGAACTTTGGTTTAATTCTCCATTACCAAAGACAAATAGCAAATGACATGAATCAGAATTATAAATTCATAAATATTCCATATATATTGGAATCATAAAATTCATTCTTATAAGTTGTTGGTCCATGAGTGAGATCAAGAGTAATGAGAGTCTGTGTGTGTTCATGTGCATGTGTGTGTGTGATAGAGAGAGACAGAGAGAAAGATAAACAGAGAGACAGAGATGGAGATGGGGGTGGAGAAAAGAGACAGAGAGAGAATAGAGAAAAGAGAGAACCTGTTGCTCTTCTTTTTCTTTCATAGTAAAACATTTGTGTAATCTGGCTATTTTATGTAGCCAACTTTCCATATATGTAAGAAAATGAAAACACAATCTGTTCAGTTCCTAGGACCAATTTTCCCCAGACCTTTGATATTTTTTCTCTGACTTTTGGTAATTACTGTAACCATTTGGTTCATAACCATGTATAAACTGGAAACAGTGATGGGGCATAAGACACTGAAATTAAAAACAAACAAACAAACAAAAAATCCTTTAAAAGTATCCTTCCAATGAAAATAAGTAACTGCTTAAAAATAATAAATGATTATTTTGGCAATATTCATGACACTGTTTTCTTCTGCATATTTCAAAATGAGGTCACAGGTAGCTCAAATTTAATTTTCTACAAAGTGTGCTTTAGATCACACAATACATGCAAGCAAGTTTTTCTACTTTAAATTAATTTTGTTTGTAGCATATGTTTTTATTTTGTGCCAGGCTAGAAATTAATAGAGACAGAATTTGTTCTGCTACCACAAAATCTTGGACATGGTTATGTCAAAATCAATCTAATTGTGGGATCCACTATATTTTATGCTATTTTAACTAGCTTCTTAAGTGAAAGAGTTAGGTAAATGCCATGGTAATAAGTTCCTAAAATCTACAATCTGATTTCAAAGCACTGTTTTACAGGAAATCTCTCTTTGATATTGAATTCTGGTTTACTAGAAATGAATGATCAGGTCTACCATTATCCAACTGACATTTCCAATTGCAAGACTGTATCTATTCAGTTACACTAAGACTCTTCTGAGAACTTCTGGTCCCTACAGCAGTCACATGTATGTATTCATTAGGCTTTCTTCCTTCTACAATTACAGTGTTCTATCAGTGAAATTACTATCAACACTATGCATAACACGGGTGTTTATGGGAACATATGCCCTCCCAGTAAGAAGGTCCAGGGGAAAGTGTACTCAAGGTCAACTGCTAGTCATAGGCTGCCATTATCAATAGAACAAAAATAATGCCCAATTTTAAAAGGCTGCAATTGACAACACCTGGGAATATTGAATTCTCTGTACTATTTGCCTAGCAGGGCATGGTAGTGCTCCCTTCCAATTCATATAATTATTTAAAAAATTGGGATTACCTTTTTCTTTCCTAGTCAAAAATGCTGTTAAATGCATTCCATTTGAATAATTTTGGCCCTCTCACAGCTGGTCAACCTTGCTGCCTGCTTTTCCTGTGAGTGGTACTGTTAATTGACTTTCTTAGCCTTCTGTTACCCAAAATGAAATGTAGGACTGACCTGTTAGCATTTCAAAAATCAGCATGGGCGGAATACGACCTTGCCTATAGGAAGAATTTATGGTTTGCCAATTAATCAACATAAAATCACAATTCAATCTGCAAAAATGTTCAAAGCAGAGACAAAATGAAGCGTATTGGGTTTGTACAAACTCCCCCCCCAACTAATTTCTATAGATTAATTTTTAATGCTTCCTGATTAATCATGCTTCAACCTTATACAATTCAATCAATATGCCTTAAGTTTTTGTAGCAAGTGACATATGCATCTTTTTGAAAGAAGTAATTATACTTTTGGAAAATAGTTTTCCATTATTCTTCCATTGCCAAGCAATATACTATCATTAATAACAATTACTCAAGCAAATGGACTATATTTGTAACTTTTTGACAGCAATGCAAGTATCAAAAATCTGTAGGAATCTAGGAATCAACAGACTTAACTTGTTGGCTACACACTCTGGGCACATAAATTGGTGGCTACGGACTTTGGGCACATAAATCGATGTCAGTGTGCTTCAGCTTCCCCAATTGTCTAACTCAGACTGTTACCAGTAACAAATCCTGCATGTTAACTTTTTTAAAACTTCATCATGGAACGACAAAATGTTAGTTCATACACTAGCATTTGGGAATAATTACGATTTCAAAGGTCTTGCTATAGGGACAATTATATCTTATTATACTATGTTAAGCACAATTAGATCAGGTTAGATATAAAATATACATAAACTAAAAAATCAACATCTACTTGCATATTCATTGGTTGAGTGTAGAATTGTCTTGTGATCTAATCTTGTTTCTTTTCTTTCTTTTGTCTAACCTCTTTCTGTACTTTAACGTTCCTCATTGGAATCTGACTAAAATAGTCACAAAACATTTTAACCTTGTATATGAGTTAGTATTATAATCCATTCAAGGATAAGAAATGTATTTAGCTCTGTAAGAGATACAAATCCAGAAATTCAGAGAATCTTCCAAAGGTGAATTATTCCTAATGGACATGAAGCAGTTATCTCAATCAATACTCAACTCTAATTTTTTTTACTTACTTCTTTGATACAGGCTCATCTTGTTTAGAGCATTTCCAAAAACCCATTTCCAATGGAATAGGACAATGTGATATAATGTCAGAATTAAGGATTTTAGAGATTGGAATAAATTAACAGCAAAGTCAATGAAATGCCTATTATTTTAAACCGTTGCAGCCAAAACCAAATAAATTGAGATATAAGTAGAAAAGAGGGAGAAAATTCTTTAATCTTATATTCTCAGTAAATGAATTTACCAGGGTTAACCATGTTTGGGATTTAGCATTTAAAACCATTCTAATAAACTGGAGTTTTCAATTAAGAGCAATGGAGATTCCAAAGATATAAATTCCACTTAGTGGAGCCAAAAATGTTTTAAGCATCTCTTAGGAAGTAATAATCCTCTTTCACATGTGGCAATAACAAGATGTTTTTGCAGATTATCTACTAAAATCTTGAAGGCATAAATTCAGATTGACGGGTGAATTATACGCTAAAATATGCTAGGTTAGAAAAATGATTACTTTTATCACAGTTTAGCATTACAATTTTTTTTAAATTAAAAAAATAATTTAAAACCAACTGAGAGATATTCAAACACTCTTAAAATTAAGTAGAAAAACTCTGCAAATCTCTTTGATGGGTTTTAATATACTGTAGGTGTTCAATAAAAAATTTTGGCAATAGTTCTATAGGCCTTGGGATGGTTTAATAAGTGACATTTTTTTTCTATTGTGGTTAAAAAAAAAATAAACCACACACAGCATGAGTTCTACCCTCTATAAATGTTTAAGTCTACAGTACAGTATTGTTAACTATGAGCTCAATATTGTACAGCAGATCACTAAATCTTTTTGTGTTCCATGACTAAAACTATACCGTTAAACAGCAACTTTCCATTTCTCCCTCTCCCTAGCCTCTGACAGGCCATTCTACTTTCTGTTTTGGTTGTTTTATGTTTATTTTTCTGCTTCTATGAGTTTGACTAAATTAGATGCCTCATAAAAGTGGAATCGTGTGGTATTTGTCCTTCTGTGACCAGCTTATTTCTTGTATGATGCT
>NW_016107850.1:1195501-1202878 GCF_001604975.1 Cebus imitator
CAGGCTGGAGTGCAATGGCACATTCTCAACTCACCGCAACCTCCGCCTTCTGGGTTCAGGCAATTCTCCTGCCTCAGCCTCCCGAGTAGCTGGGATTACAGGCATGCGCCACCATGCCTGGCTAATTTTGTATTTTTAGTTGAGATGGGGTTTCTCCATGTCGGTCAGGCTGGCCTTGAACTCCCACCTCAGGTGATCCACCGGTTTCAGCCTCTCAAAGTGTTGGGATTACAGGCATGAGCCACTGCACCCTGCCCACATTGGCTTTATACATTCATTGATGAACATATAGGTTGTTTCCATATCTTAGCTATTCTAAGTATCACTACAATGAACATGAGAGTGCAAATGTTTCTTCAAGATACTAATTTCAATTCTTTTGGATCTATATGCAAAAGTGCAATCACTGGAGCATACAGTAGTTTTATTTTTATTTTATGCTGTTTGCCATAGCAGCTGCACAATTTTACACTCTCATCACTAGGGTTTCAATTTTCTCTAACACTTGTTATTTTCTGTTGTTTTGATAATGGTTATCCTAACAAGTGCAAGGTTATACATCATTACGGTTTTTATTTGCATATCTCTGATGATAAATGATGTTGAGCATCCTTTTATATAACTATTGTCCATTATATATGTCTTCTTTGGAGAAATGTCTATTAAAATCCTTTGTTCATTTTTAAATCAGGCTGTTTAATTGCTATTAATTTGAAGGAGTTCCTTATATAATTTGGATATTAACTGTTTACTAGATACACGGTTTGCAAATTTTTTTTTTCCATTTCATAGGTTGCCTTTTCACTCTTTTAATTATACCCTTGACTATCAAGAAGCTTTTTAGTTTGATGTAGTCCCAACTTATCTATTTTTGCTTTTGTCGTTTGTGATTCTGGGGTCATAGCCAAGAAATCATTGCCAAGACCAATGCTGTGAAACTTTTTCTCTATGTTTTCTTATTTATTTATTTATTTGTTATTTATATTTTTGAGACAGAGTGTCACTCTGTCTCCCAGACTGAAGTGGAGTGGCACGATCACAGCTCAGTGCAGCCTAGGCCTCCCCAGACTCAGGTGATCCTCCCACCTCAACCTTCCAAGTAGTTGGGACTACAGGCATGCACTACCATGTCCAGCTAATTTTTTTAATATATATTTTTTACTAAGGCAGGATTTCCCCTGTTGCCCAGGCTAGTCTCAAACTCCTGGGCCCAAGCCACCTGCCCACCTCAGCTTTTCAAATTGTTGAGATTACAGGCATGAGTTAGTTCATGATTTTACTGTGGTTCGCCATCCCTTATGTTTTCTTCTATGAGTTTTACAGTTTCAGGTCTTATATTTAATTCTTTTTTTTCCTTTTTTTGTTCTGGGCTACATGTGCAGGCTGTGAAGTTTTGTTACATAGGTAAATGTATACCATGGTGACTTCCTGCACCTAACAACCCATCGCCTAGGTATTAAGCCCAACATGCATTAGCTCTTTTCCCTAATGCTCCCCTTCCTCCACCCTCCCCCAACAGGCCCCAGTAAGTATTGTTCCCCTCCCTGTGTCCATGTGTTCTCATTGTTCAGCTCCCACTTACGAGAACAAGGGGTCTTTGATTTTCTGTTCCTGTGTTAGTTTGCTGAGGATAGTGGCTTCCAGCTTCATTTATGTCCCTGCAAAGGACATGATCTCGTTCTTTTTTATGGCTGCATAGTATTCCATGGTGTCTATGTACCACATTTTCTTTATCTAGTCTATCATTGGTAGGCATTTGGGTTGATTCCATGTTTTTGCTATTGTGAATGGTGCTGCAATGAACATATATGTTCATGTATCTTTATAATAGAATGATTTATATTCCTTTGGGTATATAGCTAGTAGTGGGATTGCTGGGTCAAATGGTATTACTGGTTCTAAATCTTTGAGGAATTGCCACACTGTCTTCCACAATGGTTGAACTAATTTAACTTCCCACCAACAGTGTAAAAGTGTTCCTATTTATCTGCAACCTTGCTAGCATCTGTTGTTTCTTGACTTTTTAATAATTGCCATTCTGACTGGCATGAAATGGTATCTCATTTTCGTTTTGATTTGCATTTCTCTAATGATCAGTGATGTTGGAAGTAAAACACTCCTTAGCAAATGCAAAAGAACTGAAATCATAACAGTCTCTCAGATCACAGTGCAATCAAATTAGAGCTCAAGATTAAGAATTCCCCTCTAAACCACACAACTACATGGAAATTGAACAATCTGCTCCTGAATGATTCCTGGGTAAATAATGAAATTAAGGTATGTATCAGGAAGTTCTTTGAAACCAATGAGAACAGAGAGACAAAATACCAAAATCTCTGGGATGCAGCTAAAGCAGTATTAAGAAGGAAATTTAAAGCACTAAATGTCCACACCCAAAACCTAGAAATGGCTCAAATCAACACCCTAATATCACAACAAAAAGAACTAGAGAACCAAGAGCAAACAAATTCCAGAGCTCCAGAAGACAAGAAATAACTAAGCTCAGAGAGGAACTGAAGGAGATAGAGACACGAAAAACCCTTCAAAAAAATCAATGAATCTAGAAGCTGTTTTTTTTAATCAATAAAATAGACTACTAGTGAGACTAACAAAAAAGAAAAGAGAGAAAATCCAAATAAACACAATCAGAAATGTTAAGGAGGATACCACCACTGACTCCACAGTAATACAAACAACCATCAGAGAATAATACAAACACCTCTATGCAAATAAACTGGAAAATCTAGAAGAAATGGATAAATTCCTGGACACATACACCCTTCCAAGACTGAACTAGGAACAAGTTAATTCTTCAATACATTTTAAGTTGATATTTGTATATATTCTGAGATAAGGATCCAATTTTATTCTCTATATGTGGAAATCCAGTTTTCCCAATATCATCTAAGAGAATATGCTTTTTTACCATTGTGTATTTTTTCACTATTTTTTTAAAATATTCATCATGGAAAATATAATGTTTTAAAGTACATATACATTGTGGAATGGTTAAATCTAGCTAACTAACAAATGCATTACCTTACACAGTTATATTTTCATGTCAGGAACACTTAACACTTATTCTTTTTGCATTGTTTAAGAATACAATATATTGTCATTCACTATAGTCATCATGCTGTATAATAGAGCTCTTGTACTTATTCTTCCTATATAACTGTAATTATGTATCCTTTGATCGATATCTCCCCAAACCCCACTTACCTGTAACTACTGCAGCCTCTGGTAACCACCATTATAATCTCTACTTCTGTCAGAATAACTTTTTTATATTTTACATCTGAGTGAGATTATGCACTATTTGTCTTTCTGTGCCTATATCTCCCTTTAGATCTCTCATTATTTGCGTTATATATTTAGAGGCTCTGATATTGGGTTCATATAGATTTACAATTGTTACATTCCCTTGATGAATTGATCTCTTTATTATTATGTAATTACTTTCTTTGTGTCTTTTAACATTTTTTGCCTTAAAGTCTATTTTGTCTGATATAAGCATAGCTTCCTCTTCTCTCTTTAGGTTTCTATTTGTATGGAACACCTTTTTCTTCCCCTTCATGTTTAGTATATATGTGTCATTAAAGATAAAATGAGTCCCTCGTAGGCAGTATAAAGTTGGGCGTTGGTTTTTTAAAATCTGTTCAGCTACTTCATGTCTTTTGAGTGAAGAATATAATCCATTTACATTCAAGATAATTATTGATAAGTAAGGACTTACTTCTGGCATTTAATTCTTTTCTGGCTATTTTGTAGATTCTCTGTTTCTCTCTTCCTCTCTTGCTATCTTTTTTTTGTGGTTTGACAATTTTCTGTAGTAGTGTATTTTTATTCCTTTCTTTCTATCTTTTGTGTATCTACAATAGGTTCTTGCTTTGTGATTACCGTAAAACTTACATAAAACATGTTTTTTTTCTCAAAGTAGGCTATTTTAAGCTTATAAAAACTTAAATTTGATTGCATAAAACCCACATTGTTACCCCCCTTTCACCATTTTGTTTTGATGCCACACTTTAAGTCACTATATAAAGTGTATTCCTTAATACATTATTGTAGTTATGGTTGCTTTTAATAGATTTATCTTTTCATCTCTACACTAGATTGATAGAACATAATTATAGTTCTGTAATATTTTAAGTTTTACTATGTGCTTACTTTTGCAATGATTCTTATACTTTTATGTTACTAGTTAGCATCATTTTCTTTCAGCATAAAAAACTACCTTTAGTATTTCCTCTAAGACAGATCTAGTGGTGATGAACTCCCTCAGCTTTTTTTTGTCTTGGAAAGTCTTTATTCCACATTTACTTTTGAATGGCAGCTTTTCTGGGTAAAGTACACTTGGTTGTCTGGTTTTTTTTCTTTTTCTTTCAGCACTTTGAATAAATCATCCCAAGCTCTCCTGGTCTGCCAGATTTCTGCTGAGAAACCTGCTGATAGCCATATTGAGTCTCTCTTGTATTTAATATGCTTCTTTTCTCTTCCTCCTTTGAATTATTTGTCTTTGATATTTGTTAATTTGATAATAATTTGTATTGGTAAACTCTTCTTTGTGTTGAATTTGATTGGAGACCTCCAAGCTTTGTGTACCTTAAGGTATCTTTTCTTAGATTTAATAAGTTTTTAACTGTTGTTTCTTTAAATAAATTTTCTGTTCTTTTCTTTTTATCTTCTGCTTCTATAATTCCTAGTATGTGAAAATTGGCTCTCTTTATGTTATTCCATAGATCTCATAGACTTTCTTTATTATTTTTTATTTTTTTCTTCACTGAATGATTTCAAATGATCTGTCTTCAAGTTCACTAATTATTTTTCTACTTGATCTAGTCTCCTATTGAAGCTTGCTGTTGCATTTTTTTAAGTTCAGTCATTGTATTCTTCACCCTCAAAATTTTTATTTTGTAATTTTTTCAATATCTGTTTAGCTTCTTATTTTTTTCTTGCATTGTTTTTCTGCCTACATTACTTTTAAAATTTGTATTGTCTTATAATTTTCTAAGCTTCTTTAGAACAATTATTTTTAATTCTTTGTCAGGAAATTTGTGTATTCCCAATTCTTTAGAATCAGTTACTAAAAGTTTATTGTGATTTTGGTGGTGTCATGTTTTTCTGATTCTTTGTGATCCTTGTATTTTTATGCAAGTGTCTATGAATATGAAGAAGCAGTTGCTTCTTCCAGACTTTATGAACTGACTCTGATTAAGAAAAACCTTCACCTGAGAAGTAGTGGAGGAGAGACATACTGGGGAATGCTGCAGTAGTGTTTCTACTTGTGTGAGGCACCAAGTATGGGTATGCACAGTGGCTCCAGTTCTAGGGGTGGGGCACTAGGTTTTGTCTGCTTAAGCAACTGGGGTCTCTGATGTTGATACCTGCGTGGACCTTGGTTGTAAAAGCTGTGGGGGGCTTCAGAGTTTGGGAAGGTTGTTAGGGGGATTATCAGCTGTATTTCTTTGTCTAGTGATAGGGGTCTGGTCCAGTTATAGTGGAGGCCAGAGTCAGTTGAGTGTACATGCTTCACTCCAGAAGTCATCTGTAGGCACATCCGTGGCAGCAGAGGCCAGCTACAGGCTCCTGCATGGTGGTGAAGACTGAGGTCAAAGGCAAGGGTTGGGCCTGACTATGGGTGCAAATATGACATTGGGGTCTGTCAGCTTGCATGTACACCATTACAGAAGCCATCTGGGCTGGTGACCGGGCTTAGGTTGTTTGCCTGTGTATGGGCACCTCCAGGGTTAAGCTAAAAATGTGCATTCATGTGCAGCTATGGGAGCCAGGGGTGGAAGCATACAGTAGCCTTTTTGGAGATTCACTTAGGTTTTGGAATCTATGTTTATGTCTTTTGTTAAATTTGAGAGGTTCTCAGCTTTTATTGATTTTTTTTTCAGTCCTTACCCTTTATCTTCTTACTTGACACTATTGAAACAATCTCAAATATCAGTGATAATGACACATAATCTAGCATCTTGTTAAGCCTCTGTATATACCACACAGTTAACTGGAAAATGTCTGAGGGGAAACATTTATTAAGAATGCACAGATCACCTTAATGTGCTTTTCTTCTCTCTAGAATGTTATCCCTCAAGTTTTAGCTTTTTATGTCTCCCTGAGGCCTACACATAGCTGTTTATATTTTTCTGCCTCCCTCATAGTGCCTCGGTTAGTCTGACATTAGCTCCTCTATCAAGAGGAAGCCATTTAAAGTGGATTAAGAAAAATAATATTCTGCGAACTTCTAAAAGTCTTATGTTTAGGTGTTTGGCTTCCTCTTATTAGAGTAGCTTTAAAAGCTGGTGGCAAAAAATTAAATGAAGCAACCATTTTATTTATCAGGAAAGATACATAGGACAGCGGAATATGCTTTACTCATTCTGTATCACAAACAATTTTTGTCTCATAGATTGTGGATTAATGAATATTTGTGGCATCAGTGCATGAATAAATGAGAAAACCAGCAAGTATTTTCATTTACTAAGTAGCCTGAGGGAAGTCAGGCTGAGCGTTGTTAATGGAATAATATGTAATCTGAAATTTTCATGAATTCTAAATTAGTTAACTGCTAAATATTTTGTGATGGAAAATGATGTAATTAAATGAGCCCTAGATGGGGAGCCAGATAACTCAGACTTTTTCTCTGTAACCTTAGAAAGGTTACTTGACCTTTTTTGAAGGAAGATATTAGATAGCAAAACCTCAAAACTCTAACTTTCTATTAGATTATGGGTTTCATACCAGTAATAAGAAGGGAATTACCATTACTGAAATGCCATGGTGACAATAGGTATATAAATACAAGGATAGGGACTTTTTATTCTTTTTGTTCATTCTCAAGGATGATATTGGATGAAGTGGGTAGTGATATAAGGCATACCTGTCATATAGAGATAGACAGGTATGCTTTAGTTACTGGGTTAAAATTGCATATAACTATTCTGAATATCCACAGCATGTTCTAGTTTGCAGGAAATACATAGTATTTATGGGTAAGGATTGCAGAACTCAGTTTTAAGGAAAAAAATAAAGAAAAAGGAAATATTGCCTTTTAACAGTATTTTATTTATCTTTCGGCTGTTTGCTTTACCTGGGGACTGAAAGAAAGATAAATACCTAGAGTTGGAGGTAGAACTGAGGATAACACATGCCAGGGCACCAGGTGGCAATGATATTTAACACTGGTAGGGAGGAAGAGTAAAAGTTATGCTTTCCTAGTTTCTAAGTTTTAGCAGTAAGTGGGTCCATTAGTGGAACATGTATTTGGTGATGAATGAGCTAAAGTTTTTTTTTTCCTTAATAATTACAACAGCAGGGCCGGGCGCGGTGGCTCAAGCCTGTAATCCCAGCACTGTGGGAGGCCGAGGCGGG
>NW_016107850.1:1203403-1206256 GCF_001604975.1 Cebus imitator
CAAATCACACTGCCACGTGTGTTCCTATGCAACAATTTTGCATGTTCTTCACATGTACCCCAAAACCTAAAATGCAATAAAATAAATAAATGGGGGGAAAAAAAAAGAGCGAAACTCCGTCTCAAAAAAAAAAAATAATAATAATAATAATTACAACAGCAGGTCTGGATGAACTAAGACATAAACCACTCTTGTTCCAGTCTTAAATTTGGCGGAGGTATCTCTAAACTAGTGGGACATATTCTTTCAACATGGAAGACCCTTTCTTAGCTCTTCTACATTCCTAGTGATGTGCTGCTTCTGAGGCAACCAAGACATGGTTCTAACTCTTTGGCCCAGAGTATATCATCAATTTGAAATGTAATTGAATTTCTGTCATGCTGTTCTGTCTGTGAGGATTAGATAGTTCAGAACATAAAAATCAATGTGCTGTAACTGGTTAGGAAAACGTGGCACCATCAGCAAGTAGTAAGATACAAAAATAAGATTTAGTAAATACCTGCCTTCCCTGGACTTCTCCCAGGAATCACAGAGTCTAAACTTTGGCAAATATACCA
Source organism: Cebus imitator (assembly GCF_001604975.1). NCBI lineage: Eukaryota > Metazoa > Chordata > Mammalia > Primates > Cebidae > Cebus > Cebus imitator. Next base: position 1,203,961 of record NW_016107850.1, read on the forward strand.
GGAATTTTAATGGAATCACCTTTCCTGAAGTTATGTTTTATAAATCAGATATAATCTGCATCTTGGGCTCTGGTGCTGGGCAGGTACTAGAGAATTCTTGACTGCCTAAGAAATTTTATTCAACAGGTTAACTCAGCTTAGTAAAAAAGCCTTCTTTTTCATTTTATTCTTGTCCTGCACCTGGTGGTTTAATTTCTTTAAGCAGCATCGTTGAAGAAGCAAATGTCAAGCATTTCATTTTTCTGTTCTTTGAGTGCTAGCAAAAAATAATCAATATAAAACAAAATATGGTTTACTATTTTTTCATATAAAGAGAAGAAAACTAAGTTTTTCTTTAATGAACACTAATAAACAAATTTGCATTAAAAATAGTAAAACTTTTTTCTATTTTTCATTTCTGTGACTTCTAACAAACTTGATTTTATTATTTCTCTAGGTGCTCACAAAATTGGTATTTACTTATTCAAATTTGCAAACTTTGAACTGCTTAAGTTGCCAATTTATTTTCTTATGTTCGTCCTTAGGACAAAGAAAATTATCTCTGCTTTGTATTATTCTCTTACATGGACTTACCCACTTAAAAAAATAAGAAAAAGCAAAAGAAAGCAAAAAACTGATATTCTCACTGTGCCAAGCCTAGTTATGGAGATTCATTTTATTTTGTCTTAAACTTCTGAACTTTGCTTTAAACTATTACAAGTCTAATACTATATATATATACTATATATATACTATACTATATATATATATATAATATATATATTATATATATATACTATATATAGTATAGTATATATTAATACTATATATATAGTATATACTAATACTATATATATATACTATTATATATTATATATATACTATATATTATATATTATATATATACTATTATATATTATATATATATACTATATATAGTATAGTATATATTAATACTATATATATAGTATATACTAATACTATATATATATATACACTATATATATATATAGTATATATATATTATATATATATAGTATTAGACTTGTAATAGTTTAAAGCAAAGGTAACTTTTCCTAGAGCAAGGTTTTTGAAAGAGAGAAACAGAGAAGCAAGAGTGGACATCTCCAGGGTGGAAACCACACTGCAGCCTAATCTTGGAAGTGATATACCATCATATCTGCCGTATTCTATTAAATAGAAGCAAGCAAGTAAGTCCTTCCCACACTCAAGGGAAAGGAATAACATGAAAGTATGAGTACCAGAAGGTGGGGATCAGTGAGGGCCATTTTAGAGACTGCTTGTCACAATTACCGTCCACCAAGATCACTCACCTTTCTATCCGTGGCCTTTACAAATGCTGCAATGCTCATCTTAGACTTTTCTTTCCCTTTGAAGCCTTCTTCAGCTTTATGGAGTATTATTTTTATCTCCTTGGAGTGCCAATAGAACATATGGTTAGTATTCATCTAGATATTTAGCATGTATTACTGGAATTACAGATATTCTCTCAGATATCTGTGCCTCATCATCTCACTCAAGAGTGTAAATTACTGGGGAAAGACCACATCTCAAGTTCATCTTGGATCATTCTAGTTCAATGTTTGGATCAATGCTTTTCACTTAGCTGACATTCAGTGAGTACTTGGTTCTGTGGCTAAGACATTTAAAAAATGCCACAGGTACCCGAGAAGAATACTCAATTGTAATTAAATCATTTTTAAAGTGCTAACTAATGTAGCACTCCGGAGCTCTTCTAATAAATCCATAGAGCAGTGAGTGCTCATCTCAGTACAATGAACACCATCTACGCTAGAGGAGCCAGCAATTTTAAAGAAGATATCTGAGTTTCTCATAAACAACTCTGTAATATTTGTCGCTTAAAATTCTGTGCACTTTATCAGTCCTAAGTTCTGGCAAAACAGCACAAAGGAGATGTGGAAGATGTATTGTCTCTCAAAAAGAGGCCCTGACCTAAATTCAGACCCAGACCATCCTGGCTGTAAGCTTATGAATTTCCAAACACTTAGAAACATTCAAGGGTTTAGAGCATTTGTTCTTGAAAGTGTGGGTGTTCAAACAAGTCAAAAATGAAAACCACTCAACTGGCTTCTTCTGGAAGACTGCTCTTTCAATATCTGTGCTCTGTAGCATCAAATGGCTTTGGGGTCCTGAAATTAATATCCATTCTGTATAGATAACCACTTTCTCCAGATCATTTTGTTTCCTTTTGTGCTGAATGTACTGCTTTTTTCATCCAAATAAACTTGTTCAGAATTTTGAAGTTGGGCTGTTTGAAAAACAGATGTAAGGTTTT
>NW_016107850.1:1207216-1226544 GCF_001604975.1 Cebus imitator
GGGGGTGGGAAGCTGGGGAGAGATAGCAAGGGGAGAAATGCCAGATGTAGGTGATGGGGAGGAAGGCAGCAAATCACACTGCCACGTGTGTTACTATGCAACAATTTTGCATGTTCTTCACATGTACCCCAAATCCTAAAATGCAATAAAATCAATGGGAAAAAAAAAAAAAATCTCTGCCACTACATATTGATTAAACTAAGAGGGCTAACAAATTTAAAAATATGAACAACAGAAATCATTTTCAGCTACACACTTGACTAAGTAACACTCCACATGACAATGTAGAAAGACAATTTTTATCATAGAAAATAGATCATTATACTTTGTTTCTATAAAGCAGTTCTGCTTTTCAAATTGCCTTCATGTATTTATCTCATTTTACCCATGACATTTTGTTATTGAAAGAATAAATGGAAAAAAAATCAAGTTTATTTATATAATAATGAATGTATGTATCTCAAGCAGAGTTCATTTAAGTAATGTGGAGAAATATATACAAATAAAGAAAAGACTAACACGGGAGTACCAAGAATAACTGAGTATGCTCTGTAGGGAAGCTAAATTAAAATCTACAGAACAAAACCTAATGCTTTTTATAAAAAATAACTAATTTTTTTATAAAAAGCATAAGCCTCCAGTTTCTTATCATTGTAATAATTTCAGTGCACTGAACTGCACCTGGAGGATAGGCCTCAGTTTCTCACCACTCACCTTCCATTTTCCCAGTTCCCTCTATCTTCTTCATTTTTTGCCAGATATAAAATCTTTCAAGATCCAACTCAAATACCTTTTTCATGAAGTTCTTATCCATCTTACTGGTCAAAAGTAATAACTTCCTTGTATTTCCAAAAGATTTTATTTCTACTTGTCTCATGATATTTATCATTTGTTCTGTACTAGAAATGCATTTATATATGTATATATGCATATGTATATTTGTATTATATATGTATATACATATATATTCCTCTACTATATTCCACTAATTAATCTTCCCTGAAGGGTCTTCTTTTTTTTTTCTCTATAATGTATGCAATCATGCAGTAGACCTTTAAGAAGGATTTTCAGGTTAGAATGTTCAAGCATAAAGATGATACCAATGATAGTGCCTTATAATTATTTAAAGTTATATATTCTTAGAATTACCAGATCACATACAGGAAAACATAATATTCTCATATTTATAGAATATTAGGGTTTGGAGATCAAGGTCTCTTATTTCCTACATGTAGAGCCTCGAGTCTTGAAAGGTAAGGTCATTGGCTTAAGGTCACAAAACTAGTTGGTAAAAAACCCCAGGGTAGAACTCTGGGATGTTGACGCTGAAGTCACTGCTCTCACATCAGCCTGCACCGCCTCTCTCAGGAGTCGAGATGGATCTCAGGTGACTCTTGCAACAGATTCTGTTCCATTATATTCATGTATTACTTATCTTTTTCATTTTTATTCACTTATTTGACAGAGTCACAGTTGATGCAAGAAAAGGTTTAGGAGCAAAATCGTGGATATTGATATTCACTGTAACTAAAAGCTACAGACTAAAATATCTATTACTAAAGAAATTAATCAAAGGAGAATGGATGATGTGCTAAAAAAATTTGTACCTTAATCCATGTGTTAACTTTTGTCATGTTTATGTAGATGATTTGAAACAAGTCTAAAATCTATGAAATCTTTTTTTAAACTATTGCACACTAGAGTAAAAGGGTTTACACAGGATCTGAAGTACAACAAACTGATATATTGATTGATCAGATATTTTTTTGCTTTGATAATGTTGCATGGGATGAATTGGATGCCATAAAATTTATTGCCCTCTGCAGAGGAAGACTTTTAAACAAATTATGCAATTTTGACTATAATAATTGGGTTACAAGAACCCACAGATACCTAAATCCATTGCAGAATAGCCTAACGTGCCCAAGTACTGAAAACTCATTAAATGGATGTACATCTGCTTAGAACCAAAATACACTGTTACTAAATATCTTCCAAATTTTTATTTTTATAATTTAATACATCTTTTACACTCTATTACACAATTGGGGGATGGCAGGAGAACATTGAACAGAGATGGAAAAACACATTGAAAAAATACGATTAGAAATAAGTGAACTATCAAGACTGCCTTCTTGAGAGCCTTCAAAGTGTGACATGTGTAAGCCAACATTATCTTTTGAGATAAAGAGATATACATACTTTATTCTACATCTTCTTTACTGATCTTTTGTGATTTCATTTCACAAAACTCAGTGTATTTCTTTCTTGTCTTTCCTACAAGGAATCAGCTAACTTCTTCAATTGGCAATGATTCTTTAACTAACTCTCTCCAGATTTCATTAATAATATAAATTTCTTTACCCTAGTAGAGGTCACTAACTATTCCTGGGTCCACCTTTTACTTGGGAAACACCAAGACCTTTTACCCTTTATATTCTGTGTTTACTCTTATTGGGTTTTTCTTAATAGAACCTGTGTCCAGGTTTTTAACATTCTTTGGCACTCATTCCTAAATGTCTGACAAGGTTGATGTTTTTTAGAATATAAAATATTTGGAAGACTTCATTCATCATTGTACCACAATGCAGAAAATTTCTAGAAATTAAATTTATCTATGGAAATATGACTAGAGTATCTCAAAATTTTCAAAAGTTTTAACCATTCTGGAGGAATCACTAACCCCAAATGCAGAGATATGTTATCTTGTTAAAGCAATAGAGGATTTGAGTCAAGTGTGGTGGCTCACACCTGTAATCCCAGCACTTTGGGAGGCTGAGACATGTGGAACACTTGAGCTCAGGAGTTTGAGATCAGCCTAGGCAACATGGTGAAATCCTGTCTCTATCAAAAATACAAAAAATTAGCCAGGTGTGGTGTCTCACGCCTGTGGTCCTAGCTACTCAGGAGGCTGAGGTTGGAGGGTTATTTTAGTCCCAAGAGGCAAAGGTTGCAGTGAGCCAAGATTGCACCAATGCACTCCAGCCTGGGTTACAGAGTGAGGCTCCTTCTCAAACAAAACAAAATACAAAACAAAAAAGAGAGGATTCACATCTTGATAAATGTTCTTAGCCAGTGTACAAACTTCATTAAGATAAAATTATGCATTTCTCTACTTCAGTATTTGAAACAGGATTCAGTTGAATTTGGCTCTGTAATGAAAATGTCACATTGGCATTTTCACTATGAGTAACCTTTTATTGCCTTATTCCCCCTATATTGTTAGTAGGTTTACCTCCTTAGAATAGCAAATTTAGCTAACCTTCTCAGTGTGATAGGGTGACAGATTTCCTGAGTCTGTGAAAAAGAATAAGATCTGAGTGATTCAGAGTGGCTTAAACCTGGGTACCTCCATAACTTTAGGAACATAAAGCACACTGCTTTCAAGCCAGTGTGCTCTTTAAGGAAAAAGTTCCAATATAGCTTATTGTTGTGAATTTAATATTAAACTAATTATGAAGTTTATGAATAGACATCATCATTTATTATCATGATGAATGCAGAAAGGTGGCTAGAATTTTGCTAATTGGATACTTGGTAAGAAGGATAATATAAGAGGTTGGGAAAACAAGTTATGCAGAGTTGAAACTGATATGATACATACAAGACACAGGGAGGAGACTGCACTTTACAATCAACTTTCTTATAAAATTTCTTTTTTTTTTTGTCTAGTGTATGTTCTTGATTTTGCACAAGACTCATTGACTGTACAATAAAGACTAATAAATGATTAATTTTAAAACCCTCTGGATTTTAGAAATGAAATGTTTTGCTTAGTTCATTAAAACTGTGTCTTTTTATTGTGGAAAAGTTTCGACAAACACAAAAGTAGAATATTCTATTAATCCCTCCAGTACTCATTGTGCTGATTGAGCAATCATTAGCTCATGGTAAAGCTTGTTTTGTCTCTCATTTATTCCCTACCATCTCATATTATTCTGAAGCAAATCATAGGTATTATATCTTTATATCCATAAACGTTTCAGTATGGATCCCTAAAGATAAAAACTTTTTTAATCACCAAAAAGAAGGCAATTATCACAACTAAACATTTTAAATAACCCCTTAATATAATAAAATGTCTAATCAGTGTTTGAATTCTGACATACCACTGACATAAATTTATTTTTGTTTTAGAGTTTGTTTGAATCCATGTGCAAATAAAGCTCACACAATGCCATTGAAAAAATGTCTTTTAAGACTTAAAAAATTATATACTTTATTTTGAGGTGATTAGTAGATACACGCAATTTTAAGAAACAATTGAGAGAGATCTTGTGTATCCTTTATCCAGTTTCTTCCGCTAGTAATATCTTACAAATCTATAGTATAATATCACAGCCAGAATATTGACATTAATACAACTAAGATCCAGAACATTTCCATCAGCACAGGATCCCTCTCGTTGTACTTTTTTATAGCAACACCCATTTACCCTCTCACCTCCAACTCCTAATTAACCCTGACAACTATAAATCTGTCCTACATTTATATAGTTTTGTCATTTCAAGAATGCATGCTATAGAAATTGAATTACACAGTGAGTAAGATTTTGGGGTTGGCTTTTTCGTTTACTAAGTAAAATTTTTTGGAGACTCATCCAAGATATTGACTGAATCAATAGTTCATTCATTTCTATTATATTATAGTATGTATTCCAAAATACGGATGTAAAAGAGTTTGTTTATTCATTCACCAACTGAAGGACATCTGGGTTATTTCCAGTTTTTGGCTATTGTGACTGAAACTACTATAAATATTTATATACAGATTTCTGTGTGAACATAAGTTTTTATTTCTCTGGGATAAATGCCCAGGAGTGCATTTTCTGGGTCATATAGTAGTCGTATGTTTTGTTTTTTAGAAACGGTCAAATTATTTTCCACAGTAGCTGTACCATTTTGTATTCCTACTAGCAGATGGGTCCAATTTCTTCACATCCGCACCAGTATTTGGTATTTTCACTATTTTCATTTTAGCTATTCTGATAGCCATATAGTGATATCTCATGGTGGTTTTGATTTGCACTTTCCTAATGGCTATATTGATGTTCATGTGCTTACGTGGGATCTGTATATACTTTCCAGCAAAACATATGTATGTCCTTTATTATTTTTCTTATTGTATATTTTTTAAACTATTGAATTTTGAGACATTTTATATTTTTGAAATACTAGTCTTTTGTTGGCTATGTCATTTGAAAATGATTTTTCCCTCATTTTTTAGTTTATTTTCATCTTTCTATCTTTTTAAAAACAAACATTTTGAATCTTCATGAGGTATAATTTATCAAGCTTCCCTTTTGTGGATCATACATTTGGTGTCAAGTCTAAGATATTTATGCATGGTCCTCAGTCCTCAGTATTTTAAATATATGTGTGTGTGTGTGTGTGTGTGTATACACACACACACACACACACACACACACACACACACATATATATAATTTTATACTTTCTACTTTACCTTTTAATCTGTGATCAATTTTGAGTAGATTTTTGTTTAAGGAGTGAGTGGCAGGCCAAAGTTAACATTATTTTTTCTCTTTGTTATGGCTTTATTATTTTTGTCTAAGGTATATTTATTTTTTGAATATTTCATGTTCTAAAATAATTTTATTGAAGTGTCTTCTTTCTTGGTATATTTATTGAGGTGTAATAAACCTTGGTATATTTATTGAAGTGTCTTCTTTCTTGGTATATTTATTGAGATGTAATTCACACAGTATAAAATTCACCCTTTTAAAGTGAACAATACAGTAGCTTTTAGTAAACTGAAAAGGATGTTCTACCATGACCGCTATTAATTCCAGAAAATTTCCAACATTTCAAAAAAAAACACCCTGTCCCTTTTAGTAGTCATTTCTATTCATTCTTCCTCCTAGCCTCTGGAAATAACCAATCTTCTGCAAGTCTCTACTTATTTGCCTGTTTTAGATATTTCATAATAACGGGTACATACAATGTATGACATTGTGTCTGACTCCTTACAGTTAGCATAATGTTTTCAAGGCTTAACCAGATTGTTTAAGTATAAGTGCTTCTTCATTCCTTTTTATGATGGAATAATATTCCGTTGTGTGGCTATAGTACATTTTGTTCATACTTTCATCAGCTGATGGACATTTGAGTTATTTTAACTTATTGACTATTATGAATAATGCTGCTATGAATATTTGTGTGCAAGTTTTTGCATAGACATACATTTTTAATTCCTTTTTTATTTATTTTATTGCATTTTAGGTTTTAGGGTACATGTGAAGAACATGCAAGATTGTTGCATAGATACACACGTGGCAGTGTGATTTGCTGCCTTCCTCCCCATCACGTATACCTGGCATTTCTCCCCATGCTATCTCACCCCAACTCCCCACCCCCCGCTGACCCTCCCTATTTCCCCCCAACAGACCCCAGTGTGTAGTGCTCCCCTCCCTGTGTCCATGTGTTCTCATTGTTCAACACCCGCCTATGAGTGAGAACATGCAGTGTTTGATCTTCTGCTCTTGTGTCAGTTTGCTGAGAATGATGCATTCCAGGATCATCCATGTCCCTACAAAGGACACGAACTCATCGTTTTTGATGGTTGCATAATATTCCATGGTGTATATGTGCCACATTTTCCCTGTCCAGTGTATCATCGATGGGCATTTGGGTTGGTTCCAGGTCTTTGCTATTGTAAACAGTGCTGTAATGAACATTCGTGTGCATGTGTCCTTATAGTAGAACGATTTATAATCTTTTGGATATATACTCAGTAATGGGATTGCTGGCTCCAATAGAATCTCTATTTCTAGGTCCTTGAGGAATCGCCACACTGTCTTCCACAATGGTTGAACTAATTTACACTCCCACCAACAGTGTAAAAGTGTTCCTATTTCTCCACATCCTCTCCAGCATCTGTTGTCTCTAGGTTTTTTAATGATCACCTTTCTAACTGGTGTGAGATGGTATGTCAATGTAGTTTTGATTTGCATTTCTCTGATGACCAGTGATGATGAGCATTTTTTCATATGTTTGTTGGCCTCATGTATGTCTTTCTTTGTAAAGTATCTGTTCATATCCTTTGTCCACTTTTGAATGGGCTTGTTTGTTTTTTTCTTGTAATCCGTCTTTGTTCTTTGTAAATTCTGGATATCAGCCCTTTGTCAGATGGGTAGACTGCAAAAATTTTTTCCCAATCTGTTGGTTGCCGATTCACTCTAATGACTTGTTTCTTTTGCCGTGCAGAAGCTGTGAAGTTTGATTAGGTCCCATTTGTCTACTTTGGCTTTTATTGTCAATGCTTTTGGTGTTTTGGTCATGAAGTCCTTGCCTACACCTATGTCCTGAATGGTTTTGCCTAGATTTTCTTCTAGGGTTTTTATGGTGTTAGGTCTTATGTTTAAGTCTTTAATCCATCTGGAGTTAATTTTAGTGTAAGGTGTCAGGAAGGGGTCCAGTTTCTGCTTTCTGCACATGGCTAGCCAGCTTTCCCAACACCATTTATTGAACAGGGAATCCTTTCCCCATTGCTTGTTTTTGTCTGGTTTGTCAAAGATCGGATGGTTGTAGATATGTTGTGTTGCCTCTGAGACCTCTGTTCTGTTCCATTGATCTATAGCTCTGTTTTGGTACCAGTGTCATGCTGTTTTGATTACTGTAGCCTTGTAGTATAGTTTGAAGTCCGGTAGTGTGATGCCTCCTGCTTTGTTCTTTTTGCTTAGAATTGACTTGGCACATTTTTAATTCATTTGTGTTTATAGCAGAGTGGATCTGCATGTTTAACTTACTGAGGAAGTGTCAAATTATTTTCTAAAGAATCTGCATAATTCTACATCCCCATATCACTACAGGAAGGGTTTTCTTCTATGTGAAGCTTTGTCCCCCAGGAAAGATTCAGTTGTTTTTTTTTTTCTTTTTTTCTAATAGTTTTTCAGGTTTAAACTGTCACAAAACCTTCTGATCTTATGAAAGACATTTTGTCTTTATAAAATATGTGAATAAGAGCGACAAAAATGTCTCCCAATTTTAATGCCTGTTTTCAAATTTTCCCATTATACTTTCTAGTGAGAACCTATAGTGATTGGGATTTCTCTTGCTTTCAAGTTTGTGATATGCTCTTTTGCTTGCCTTTACATTTTTCTGCAGTGATACCATGTGGGCCTTGAAGCTGTTGGTAGTCTAACAAGTCATTTTTAGGTATTTGCTGAAAAGTTTTTAACCTAGTTTTGTGGTGGAGAGTATTTATGGGTTTTAACATTTTTCATCCTATTTGCTTTGTCACCGTCACTATTTTCATATATTTCCAGGGCTTAAAGTTTAATCCTTTTACCTCTACTTGGCTATAGCTCTACTGGATTACGTTGTTTCTTCTTCTCTTGCAGATTTTTTTCTTGATTGACTCTTGCAAAGAAATGGTTGTAACATTAGAAAAATGGATTTCTTGTTTACATGCTTTTTTAAGTTTATGTTCTGGAATATTGGGTTTCAAAATGTTTTGACTTTTACTGAATATCACATATACATATATAGGGTATGTGTGTGCATGTGTGTGTGAAACAAAAAAAATCATGCTGATCATGACACAGAAACACATAATTGATCAACATTTATAATTTGGAAACTTTTTTAGACCGTATGCTAAAGGAAAGTGTGGAAAAGAATGTAAATCTTGCTAAAATTGTGGAGAGATGACTTTTCTATGTGGATTAGATAATTAAGTAGTACAAACCTGGTAGTGATATCTTATTAGAAGAGAAAGAACCAAACCTCCGGAGTGGGGAAAATGATCTCTTATCAGAGAAAACAAAAATCATCATATGGAAAGTGGACCACAGTTATCTCACCACTGGATTTTGGTAAGCTATACGAAGCAAAAGACAGTTTTTACATTAGGAAAATAAAAAAATGGTAGTTACTTTATTCCCCTGTCTTTACTGAAGTACTATTGACAAATAAAAACTGTATATATTCAAAATGTACAACATAATGATTTGATGTATGCATACACTGTGTAATGATTACTACACTGAATTCATTAACACACTCATCACCACACAGTTACTCTGTGTGTGTGTGTGTGTGTGTGTGTGTGTGTGTGTGTGAGAGAGAGAGAGAGAGAGAGAGAGAGAGTGTGTGTTTAGGACACTTAAGATTATACTCAATAAATTTCAAGAAAACTATACAGTACTCTTAACTGTAGTCATAGTGCTGTACATTAGAGGATAGTTACTTAATTATACGATAAGAGTTAAGCACCAGTTAGCAGAAGAGAAAGCCTATGGTAAACAAAAGATTTCTGTCAAGAGCAGAAGAAATATATGCTTTCAATAATTCAAAAAGATGCAATAAGATATACAGAAGTAGAGTTTTGTCATAGAAGTCAGTGTTAAATCAAGATGTCATCTTCGCTAGTTTAGAAATAGAGTTAGTGTTACATTTAAGCAGTAATTGCTGGCAATTAAAGTATTTTGGATATGCAACTAACTTCTGCATATATGTTTGCTTTTCTTTTAAAATACATGGAATCCTCATCAAATTGAACAAATTAAGAAACATGTAAGCAACCAACAAAAGAACAATTAAAGTGCTTATCATCGGTGAGCAAGAATCTGTTACTTTTTATTATAAGCCCTTTATTTGTAAGCAAATTTATTAAGTACTTTGAGAAAATATTTTTAAAATAAAAATACAATTAATTATTAAAACTGTATGCCATTATCTAGCATAAAATTATTAGAGTTTATTATTAGGCTTCAGTTAATATAGCTCTATTTCAATAAAAATGAGACTCTGGGAAGATATAATTTCTTTGATTTAGTTACCTGCCACTTGAAATTTTCTATTTAAGCCATATAATGACTGCCACCCACATCCCTTCTGGTGGCACTTATCCAGATGGTACAGAGGAAGTAATAAGCTTCTAAAATTTTGTCCTGTGAATCCAAAGCAAGAATGTGCTAATAAACAGCTTCACATTGTTGAATAACGATGCAGAATTTTAATTATAGCTAATTAAACAACAACAACAACCTTCACTTCTATTGTTAGATTGAAATTTTGGGTCTTCTAGCAAAACGACTAGATTACATGCAGACAAGATTTACTTTGTCAACTTCAATTCCTATTTTTGGTGGGTCTCCAAAATATAAGACTTAATAGGACAATATTGTTATGTCATATCTTGCTAGTCATAAAGTTGCTGCAGAAATTTGACTTTTTAATGTAAAATTTTTGAACAGTGGTTCTGAGCTTTGATTGTACAATAGAACACCTGAGGTACTATGAAAAATCCTGATGACAGACTACACATGAATTATATAAAACCCTCTAGGGGTGTGACTAAGACATCTGAATTCTGAAGGCTTTCCAGATGTTGACAATGTGCAGCTAAGTTTGAAAAACACTGTCCTGGAAGATTGTGTTTATTTAATCTAAAAATGCATACCTATGGTGATAAAGTACTTTGAAGAATTTTAAATATATGAAAGATATGGGAAATAATTAAGTTATAATTTTGAGAATTGAAACAAAGAAAAATAAGACTTATATACTTTGGTGATGTATTGAGATATAAAGCAAAGTTAAAACCAAACCTTTTATGTGGTTTAGATATAATCATATTTTAAAACAATATTAGTCACTCAGTCTCCAAAACCAGTATATAGCCAAAAGGATGTGAACTATATCAGCTATTTAATATAAATGGGAGAAATGAACCTCATTTATAGAAAGAATGACTTTCCTAAGGACATAGTAGCAGTTCTTAAATTGAGGCCGGGTGGAGTGGCTCACGCCTGTAATCCCAGCACTTTGGGAGGCTGAGGCAGGTGGATTGCCTGAGGTCAGGAGTTCCAGATGAGCCTGGCCAACATGGTGAAATGCCATTTCTACTAAAAATATAAAAATTAGCAGGGCATGTTGGTGGGCACCTGTAATCCCAGCTACTCAGGAGGCTGAGACAGGAGAACTGCTTGAACCCAGGAGGCGGGGGTTGCAGTGAGCCGAGATCACGCCATTGCACTCCAGCCTGGGCAATAAGAGCAAAATTCTGTCTCAAAAAAGAAGTTCTTAAATTGAATTCAACAAGACTTTTTTCAATACATAAGAAACTAAACATCATAGGAAAAACAAACAGATTATTCATGCATTGTGTTTCCTCCAAGCATCTACTATACTGTTAATCTATACAGTTATTTTTTTCACAATGCTTTGCCCACATATTTCTTTGTGTGTAACTTTTGGTTTGAAATTTACATAATTTCAAATAATTTTATTTAATGTTGCTTTTGTTACTTTATATTTGCATGTACTTTCCTAATACAGGCACACCTCGGTTTATTGCACTTCACTTTATTGTACTTTGCAGATCTTGAGTCTTTAAAAATTGAAGGTTTTCAGCAACTCTGTCAAGCAAGTCTATTCGTCCTATTTTTCTAACAGTATGTGCTCTCTTCATGTCTCTGTCACATTTTGGTAATTCCCACAATATTTCAAATTTTTTCATGATGATTATACCTGTTATGGTGATCTGTGATCACTGATTTTTGATGTTATTATTCTAATTATTTTGGGGTGCTACAAACCGTGCCTAAACAAGACAATAGACTTAAATGTTGTGTGTGTTCTGACCACCCCATTGACTGCCTATTCCCTTTCTCTCCCTGTCCTCAGGCATCCTCATTTCCTGTGACACAACAATATTGAATTGAGGTCAATTAATAACCCCACAATAGCCTCTAAGTTTTCAACTGAAAGGAGGAGTGCTTATCTTTCACTTTAAATCAGAAGCTGGAAACTACTAAGCTTAGTGAGGAAGGCATGTTGAAAGCTGAGATAGGCCCAAAGCTAGGCCCCTTGTACCAGTTACCTAAATTGTAAATGCAAACAAAAAGTTCCTGAAGTAAATTTAAAATGTCATTCCAGTGAACACATGAATGATGAGATAGTGAAACAGCCTTATTGCTAATCTGGAGAAAGTGTGAGCAGTCCGGATAGAAAATCAAATCAGCCACAATATTCCATTAAGCCAAAGCCTAATTCAGAGCAAGACCCAAACTCTCTTCAATTCTATGAAGGCTGAGAGAGGTGAAGAAGCTGCAGAAGAAACCTTTGAAGCTAGCAGAGGTTGGTCCATGTGGTTTAGAAAACAAGCCATCTCCATAATGTAAAAATCCAAGGTGAAGCAGCAAGTGCTGATGTAGAAGCTGCAGCAAGTTATCCAGAAGATTTAACAATGATACTTGATGAAAGTGGCTACACTAAACAACCTATTTTTACTGTAGACAAAACAACCTTCTATTGCAAGAAGATGCCATCTAGGATTTCCATAGCTAGAGAGGAGAAGTCAGTGCTCAGTATCAGCTTCAAAGGACAGGCTGACTCTCCTTAGGGGCTAATGTAGCTAGTGACTGTAAGGCACTGTAAGGGGCTAATGCAGCTAGTGACTGTAAATTGAAGCTAGTGCTTGTTTATCATTCTGAAAATCTTAGGGTACTGAAGAAGTATGCTAAATCTACTCTGCTTGTGCTCTGTAAATGGAACGAGAAAGTCTGAAAGACAGCTTATCTGTTCACAACATTGTTTACTGAATAATTTAAGCTCACTGTTGGGACCTTCTGCTCAGAAAACGATTCCTTTCAAAATATTACTGCTTATTCACAATGCACCTGGTCACTAAAGAGCTGTGATGGAAATGTGCTAGATTAATGTTATTTTCATGCTTGTGAATGCAACATTCATTCTGAAGCCCATAAATCAAGGAGTCATTTTGAATTTTAAGTCTTATTATTTAAGAAATACTTTTGTAAGGCTGTTGCTGCAATAGATAGTGATTTCTCTGATAAACCTGGACAAAGTAAATTGAAAGTCTTCTAGAAACACTATTCTAGATGCCATTAAGAACAAGATGACAGGATTTCATTCTATTTTATGGCTGAATAATATTTCATTGTGTATATGTACCACATTTTTTAAAGCCATTCATTCGTTGATGGAAACTTGGGTTGATTCTATATCTTCTCTAATGTGAATAATGCTGCAATAAACATAGGAGTGTAGGGCCGGGTGCTGTGGCTCACACTTGTAGTTTCAGCACTTTGGGATCCTGAGGCGGGTGGATGGTTTCAGCCCAGGAATTTGAGACCAGCCTGGGCAACATGGTGAAACCCCATATCTACTAAAAACACAAAAATTAACCAGACATGGAGGTGAGCACCTGTGGTTCCAGCTACTTGAGAGGCTGAGGCAGCAGAATCACCCGTGTCCAGGAAGTTGAGGCTGCAGCAAGCTGTGATCAGGCCACTGCACTCTAACCTGGGTGCGAGTAAGACCCTGTCTCAAAAACAGAACAAACAAACAAAACCCTGGGAGTGCAGCTACCTCTTCCATGTACTGATTTTTTCTTTTGGATATACATCCAACAGTGGGATTACTGGATGATAAGGTAACTCTATTTTTAATTTTTTGAGAAACCTCCGAACTGTTCTCAATAGTGGTTATACTAATTTACATTCCCACCAACAGTGTACAAGAGTCCCTCTTTCTCCACATCTTTGCCAGCATTAGTTATTGCTTGTCTTTCAGATAAAAGCCATTTTAACTGGCATCAGCTAACAGGTCATTGTATTTTTAATTCGCATTTCTCTGATAACCAGTGATGTTGAGTATTTTTTCATACATATGGCTTATTGGCCATTTGTATGTCTTCAATAAAGTATATTTAAATTAAGGTATGCATGTTTTTTAGGCATAATGCTGCTACACACTTAATAGACTACAGTATAGTGTAAACATAACTTTTATATGCATTGAGAAACCAAAAAAATTGTGTGACTCACCTTTTTATAGTTAACTGGAACCAAACATGCAATATCTTCAAGGCATGTATATTACTTTCCAGTCTAATATGAAGTTTGGTAAAAAGAACATGGTGTTGATTACAACAACAATTTTTGAAAAAAGCCACAAACTTTAAAAAACATTTTTTAAACTTACCTCTGTGTTTTCTTGTCTCTTTTTAGGACGCTGCAGTCTAAGCAGAAAATAACACCACTTACATTTCAATTTATGCTGCAAGCTTTGCACCTGTTATATATTTATATCATTTATATGTAATTTCATTTGAAATTAAAATGTCATTCACTCAATAAAGATTATAAGATGCTTTACATGATACTGTCACCCAGGAAAACCTTTAACACTAAGTTTACCAGCAGTTCAAAAATCAAAACTTAATTTTAAGTATCAAGCTAAGAGTCATATTCATGTAAAATATTCCAATGAATTTACATATTTAAATGGTGATTTATATAGTTCTCTCTTAAAATAATTACATGTGTGTATATATGTAATGTGATTGGTATTACCAAATATATACATAGTAATATATGTATATGTACATGATATTTGAGAATACCAATGTAATACTATATGTGTGTGTGTGTGTATGTATATATACATTTAGTAATATCAATCCCAGTGCTATCTAGAAAGGAAAAGGAAATTAGAAGATGATCAGGTTAATTAAAAGTGTTAATATTTTAGTCCCACATAATCTTCCAACTGTATTCTTTGTTACACCTTGAAAAGTACCATAACTATTAACTAACATCATCATTCCTGAGTTAGACCTGCATCTTTCTATTTAATTGTCTTGAAACCATCCATCTTTCACTTGAATTTCGAAAAGTCACACAGACCAAGTTGGAAAAAAAGTCTGTTAATGTAAATGCAACCAAAATATGGCCTATCCATACAATGGAATATTTTCCAGCAATAAAAAGAATGAGGCATTGATATATCCTCAAGCACACATGAACATTGAAAATATTGTGCTAAGTGAAAGAAGTCAGTCACAAGAGATTCCATATTGTATGATTCAATTTATATGAAATGTCCAGAAAAGGCCGACCTGTATATACAGTGAATTAATGGTTACCTAGGGATGGGGGATTGTTGGAGAAAATGAAGAGGGACAGTTAATGGGTACAGATGGAGTTTCTTTTTGGGGTGATGAAAACATTCCCAAATTCGATTATGGTACAGTTGCACAGCTCTAAAAACTAGTGAATTGTGCACTTTAAACAGATGAATTTTTCCTACGAAAATTATATTACAAAGCTGGATTTTTTTAAAAGATGAATTCTGGATGATGCTAAAAGGCTGATTTGAGGCTAATTCTTATGAGATAATTTATTTGCATAGAATGTGATAGACCCACCTTATATCAATAATGCCGATGTGAATAATGTGGGCAAAAAATATGTTATGAGCTTTCTGCTAAAAGTCAGACAAAATGCTGACGGGTACTCTTGTGATGTGAGAGAGAGCACCCACATATGTGAAAAAGCAGATGTAAAGCATCTTGCACAGTGCCTGATACATGAATAATGTGCTTAATGAATGGCAGTTATTTTTATTATCATCATTATAATGGTCTTCAACATCATCATCACACAAAGTTTGTAACAGAAAAACATATCGACGTGCAGACTTCATCTCAACTCCTGATATTATCTTCAGTTGACTGGAAATGTATTATTGGTCCTTGTATTATCTGGTATCAGCTACCATGATTATAGATCATGTGATTCTGGAAAATTAGTGATTTCTAATGGTCCCACCTTTAAAATTCAATCCAATTAAGTAAGAGAAATCTCACTCTACTTGCTCAAGGCTGAGAATATTTACATTTCTTTAGAAAATATACAAACTATGTTCATAATCTTGGAAACAAACATCAATGAAGCTTTCTCTTTTAAAGCTAGGTTTTGATAAAGCTTTAAGAGAAATGCTATGAAATTTTAAATAGAAATTTTAAACGATAGAGGTACATTTTTGATTTGGAGTAGCAGTAGTCTGGAACTTTGCAACATTATTTTAGCAAGTACTCCAAATTCTATGTTGCATTTATATAGGAATTGTTTAAAGGTAATGTTGATTTGGTTTGGATATTTTCTCCCCTCCAAATCACATGTTGAAATGTGACCTCCAGTGCTGGAGGTGGACCTAGTGGGAGGTGTTTGAGTCATGAGGGTGGATACTTCATAAATGGCTTGGTGCTGTCCTTGTGATAATGAATGAGTTCTCACTCTGTAAGTTCACACAGCATCTGGTTGTTTAAGAGGCTGACACCACCTCCTTCTCTCTCTTGCTCCCTATCTCACCATGTGACATTCTGGCTCTCTTTCACCTTTCACCATGATTGTAAGCTTCTTGAGGCCCTCACTGGAAGCAGATGCCAGCACTGTGTTTCATGTACAGCCTGTAGAACGGTGAGCCAAATAGATTTCTTTTCTTTATAAATTACCCAATCTCAGGTATTCCATTATAGCAATGCAGAGTAACATATAATGCCATCTCCAGTTAAGCTAAGAAATAGAAGTTGCTGGACCACATTGTTGTGGAGGACGAAAATAAATTGCAAGATTAATAAAAAGTAAAGTATATTTGTCTTAGAGGCAGCCACAATTTGATTTAATTCAAAGGCTCAATATTTTCCCCCAAGTCATTAAATTTTGAAAATATGTTCCTGGAACTTTTAATGGACTACTTGCCTATTCTGGGCTTTTAGGAGCACAAAGCTTTGTAGATGTATTAATCATGGTACTGAAAAAGAAATTAAAAGGTCATTTAGTTTTTCCTTGCTGTCTGTTACTATTGAATATTTATATGAGTATGAAATATTCCAAATATTAAATATCCCAAATAATCCATCAATAGCCAATACCTTATATGAAAAGTTATTCTTTGAGATTATATTTTAATGGTGAGGGCTCCTTCATCCTCTTTCAGCAATCTTTTCCAGTATTTAACTGCCTCGGCCAAAGTTATTTTCTTTTTTTGTTGTTATTGTTTTCTTTTATTTGTTTGTTTGTTTTCAGATGGAGTCTTGCTCTGTCACCCAGGCTGGAGTGCAATGGTGTGATCTCGGCTCACTGAAACCTCCACTTCCTGGGTTCAAGCAATTCCCTTGTCTCAGCCTCCCAAGTAACAGGAATTATATGCACCTGCCACCATGGCTGGCTATTTTTTGTATTTTTAGTAGCGACGGGGTTTCATTATGTTGGCCAGGCTGGTCTTGAACTCTTGACCTCAGGTGATCCACCCGCCTTGGCCTCCCAAAGTACTGGTATTACAGGAATGAGCCACCGCACCTGGCCTGGCCAGTTATTTTCTACCTGTCAGCCTTTACATAAGTAATTTGTATGCCCTGTAAGCCAGGGTGATTTTTGTAATTCTTAACTTTTGTTCTAAGTCTGATCTCTGCCTCCTTAGCTTGTTAAGACAGTTTTTCAGGACAACCATGACACTCTTCTGAACCTTCTACAACCACCCCCCAAGTTTTTTCTTTTTCAAAGGTATACCTATTTCAATGTGACTCAAAACCAAAACCAAAAAAGGGTTTTTATGACTTAAAACCAATAAGCCCTTTATGGCTTAACCATGGATGCAAAATAAGTCCTCAAAGAGTGTGTAAAAGGTGTACTCCCATGACTCAAAGTCAATCCAGAAAGAAAGAAAGCTAGATTCCCATTGCCATGGGCAGTATGAATGGTGTTTGTGAAAACGTGTATCTCCAGTCTTCCATGAAAGTCAGATGCCTCTAATCATGGACCAACTAATCTCTGATACTGGTCAGGCAACACTGAAATGGAACTTTCTCAACACTAATAAGACAATGAGGAGAGAGATTACAAGGGCCCCTATGCACTGATATTCTTTATTTAGACAAAATCCCCTGAGAGCTGGCACAATGAGTAGGCATGTGTCTTGGGCCCCTAGCCTGATGTCTGGCCTCCTGTACATGCAGGCCTGACAGCCTATAACCCTGGCAGGCAGAAAGTCAGAAAAAAAGAGAGAGAGATTGATTTTACTGGGTCTAAGTCTAACTCTAAGGACATAAAACTAGACAGAAGGAGAATCTCATTTATTTATTAATTGGTGACCCACAGTGTCCAAATGGACACTGGTCTAATAAGAACCACAAATTCACAAGTCTTATGAGACCAGTTTGAACAGCAGGCTTATAGGGCCTCTGCCTGTGTTCCACCATATAATTCTTCTTCTTATGACAAATGGCACAAAATATATAGACAAAGGAAAATTATGGCTACCCCTGGGAGGGAATGGGTCAATAACCAAAGAGTACTCAAAATAAAATTCAGAAGAGTCACAACGCCCAAGAACTTTTACAAATATTTTCTCCTGTTCGTATACATTTGGAAAGGAAATATGCTCTTCTGCTAGGGCCTATAAATTAAACTGACAAAAGACAGAAGATAAGGCATACAACTTTTATTTAATGTTGACATTTTAATTTTTACATGCATGGGGGCCTTTGTGGAAAAGAAGTGAAACCCAAAGAAGTGACTGAACCCAGGAGCTTATATATCATTTTAACAAAGGATGATAAATTGTGAAGTAGTGACAAAATAAAGGAAAATAGATTTAAGCTTATAGGGCTGGAAAACTGTGGGAAGGTAAATATATGGGGGAACTAATGGAAGATAAGAATTATTTCAATAAGGTTTGTTTATGTGGATCCGTCTCAGTTCTGGCTTTCTACCTCCCATGATAAAGGTCGTTCCTCTACTTGCATTGGAGAAGGAAGGAAAAACATCTCTAGAAAGTGAAATTTATCTTCTGCTTTTAGGCAGATGAGGGAGGTCAAGGGGCTCTGCGTTTGTTGCTTCTTAATTGCCTTCAGCTCAAAATAATCCTTATGTCAAAGTGACATATTTTGGGGTGGCTTATTATTATTCCCTTCATAGAACTGGCTAATTAATAACTGGATAGTAAAGTCAGAGCAGTATTTATTGTAACAGGGATAAACAGTTCATACATAATCTGATGAAAATCCCCTGAAGCAAAGTGCTTGTTATCAGAGACCTTATTGAAGTCCTTGTTACTCAGCATCACCATCTAGTGGCAAAAATCTCAAAATGAACACAGTCTTCCAGGGACCTTACATGTAATAGGACGTGTGCACAGTACCACAAATACTATGGCATTGTTTAAATACCAACATATATTTTTGTCTGAATAAAGTTAACTAAGAGAAATAATTTTATGCTTGTATTAAGGAAAATGACTTATACTCTCATTATAAAGGATTTATAATCTCATTATAGATTGTGCTATATGAGAAGTTTTGTCATTTTAAGAAACAAGTAGACCTGCTGGGCGCGGTGGCTCACAGCTGTAATCCCAGCACTTTGGGAGGCCGAGGTGGGTGGATCACGAGGTCAAGAGATCGAGGCCATCCTGGTCAACGTGGTGAAACCCCGTCTCTACTAAAAATACAAAACATTAGCTGGGCATGGTGGCGCTTGCCTGTAATCCCAGCTA
>NW_016107850.1:1227909-1233551 GCF_001604975.1 Cebus imitator
AAAAAAAAAAAAAAAAACAAAAAGGTATGAAGAATAATGTAATGAGCATCTGAGTTCCAACTAAGCAGCTTAAAATATAATACAGTGCACTTTCAGGTTTGTTGCCACTCTGGTCACAATAGCCAAGATTTGGAAGTAACATAAGTGTCCATCAACAGATGAATGAGTAGACAAAATGTGGTACATATATACAATGGAGTAATATTGAACTATAAAAATGAATGAGATCTAGTCATTTGCAGCAGCATGGATGAAACTGGAGATCATTATGTTAAGTGAAATAAGCCAGGCACAGAAAGACAGACGTCACATGTTTTCACTTACACGTTGCATCTAAAAATCAAAACAGCTGAACTCATGTACATAGAGAGAAGAAGGATGGTTACCAGAGGCTGGGATGGGTAGTTGTTGGGGTGTTAGGGAGAGGTGGCGATGGTTAATGGGTACAAAAAAATAGCATGATTAAGACTTAGTATTTGATAGCACAACAGGGTGATATAGTCAATAATCAAATTGTCTATTTTCAAATAACTAAAATTAGAGTATAATTGGATTGCTTGTAGCACGAAGGATAAACACTTGAGCAGATGAATACCCCATTGTCCATGTTGTGATTATTATAGATTGTATGGCTGTATCAAAGCATCTCGTGTACCCCATAAATATATATACCTGCTATGAACTCATAAAAATTAAAAAAATTAAAAAATATATAATACAGTACAAATACTGTTGAAACACTTGTGTACTCTCTACTCTCCAGTCACATTCCTCTTTATCCCCTTCAATTGCCCCTGTCCTTCAAAAAAAATCCTGAATTTTGTATTTATTTTTAATATTTATTTTTATACTTGTACTACCTATATATGTCTCCAAATAATGCTACTCCAAATGTTTTTAAAATTAATTTAAGTGGATCTATTATGAGTTTTTATGCAATTTGCTTTTTTCTGTTTTTGGCATTTGTATTTGTAGGTATAATTGTGTAATATTCATATTGCTGCATAATAGTCCATTGCATGAATACAATCATAACTTATTTCTTCTCCTATTGATGGACATTTAAGTGTTTTTTCTTAGTTCTTAAAATTTAAAGCAATTTTGCTATGAACACTGTGACACATGTCTTTATTCCAAAATTGACAATACTGAATTGTGAAGTCCATTCATAATTATACAAGAAAACTTGTCCCTCTACCGTGAAAAACCTGACTGTAACTGTGATAATTTTGCATTTCTTAAAATACCTGTTTGTTTTTGAGAGCCAGTTCTTCTGAAATCTTTATTATTTTGTAAAACTTTATAATAAACTAATTTTCTTTCTTTTTTAAAAAAAAAAATCAATATTGTAAAAATGGCCAAACTATCCAAAGCAATTTATAGATTCAATGCTAGCCTCATTAAACTACCATTGACATTCTTCACAGAATCTGAAAAAACTATTTTGAGGATTATATGGAACCAAAAAAGAGCCCAAATAGCCAAGACGATCCTAAGGAAAAAGAACAAAGCTGGAGGCTTCACATTAAGAACTTCAAACTATTGTATACTGCCAGGCTGCAGTTACCAAAACAGCATGGTACTGGTACAAGAACAGACACACAGACCAATAGAATAGAATATACAACACAGAAATAAGATTACATACCTACAACTATCTGATCTTCCACAAACCTGACAAAAACAAGCAATGGGAAAAGGATTCCCTATTTAATAAATGGTGCTGGGAGAACTGGCAAGCCATATCCAGAAAATTGAATCTGGGTCCCTTCCTTACATCTTATACAAAAATCAACCCCAGATCGATTAAAGGCTTAAATGTAAAACCCAAAACTATAAAAACCCTAAAAGAAAATCTAGGTAATACCATTCAGGACAGAGGCATGGGAAAGATTTCATAATGAAGACATCAAAAACAATTGCAACAAAGCAAAAATTGACAAATGGGATCTAATTAAACTAAAGAGCTTCTGCACAGCGAAAGAAACTATCATCAGAGTGAACAGACAACCTACAGAAAGGGAGACAATTTTTGCAATCTATGCATCTGATAAAGGTCTAATTAATATCCAATATTTATAAGGAACTTAAACAAACTTACAAGAAAAAAACAACCCCACTAAAAAGTGGGCAAATGACATAAACAGACACTTCTCAGAAAAAAACATACATGCAGCCAAAAAACATGAAAAAAAGCTCAACATCACTGATTATTAGAGAAATGCAAATCAAAACCACAATGAGATACTCTCTCACACAAATCAAAATGGCTATAATTAAAAAGTCAAAAAACTGCAGATCCTGGCAAGGTTGTGGAGAAAAAGGAATGCTATTACAATGTCAGTGGGAGTGTAAAGTAGTTTGATCATTATGGAAGACAGTATGGCGATTCCTCAAAAACCTAGAAGCAGAAATACCATTTGACCAGCAATTTCATTACTGGGCATAGACACAAAGGAATATATAAATCATTCTATTATAAATATACATGCACCTGTATGTTTATTGCAACACTATTTGCAATAGCAAAGACGTGGAATCACCTTAAATGCCCAACAATAAGACTGGATACAGAAATGTGGTACATATACACCATAGAATACTATGCAGCCGTAAAAATGAATAAGATCATGTCCTTTGCAGGGACATGGATGGAACTGGAAGCCATTATCCTCAGCAAACTAACACAGGTAGAAAAAACCAAATACCACATATTCTCACTCATAAATGGGAACTGAATGATGAAAACACATGGATACATGGGTGGTTGCGGGGGAACAACACACAATGCGGCCTGTTGGAGGGTGGGCGGGGTGAGGAGGGAGAGCATCAGGAAAAGTAGCTAATAGATGCTGCACTAAATACCTAGGCAATGGGATGACTTGTGCAGCAAACCACCATGGCACACATTTACCTATGTAACAAACCCACACATCCTGCACATGTACAACTGAACTTAAAAGTTGGAAATAAAATAAAAATATTTAACTAACAAATAAAAATGTACCTATCCAAGGTATACAATGTGATGATCTATATGTGTATACATTGTGTTCTGATTATCATAGTCAAATTAGCACAAATATTATCACTGATCATGTGTGTGTGTGTGTGGCCACTAAAACTGCCTTATTAGTAAATTTCAAGTAAACAATACAGTATTATTAACTATAGTCATCATGCTGTATATTAGCTTTTTAGAGTTTACTCATTTTATAACTGAAATCTTTTTTTATTTGACTAACATCTCCCCATTTTTCCCATCCCCTAAAATCTTTTGCTTGTAGTGTACCTTTCACATTTCCTTTGATTTCTGCTTTGCCAAGATCTATCGTATTCCTGTTAAATGATTTATATCAAATGAGTTTTCTCCTAATCATGAACATATTTTTCTTTAATGTGGCCGTGTGGTATATTATTGTCTAATGCCTTTTATTATTATTTCTAGAATTAAGTTGACATGTAATGTGTAGATAAATATATATATACACATATAAAAATAAAGCTGTATTCAGCTTATTAATATTTTATTTAGAATAGTTATATCTTTATTTGGTGTGATTAACCTGTAATTTCCCCTTTCTATGCAGTCCCTGTATTTTGGTTTCAGTATGAAGTTACATTAATCTTGTAAAATGAGTTGAGAAGGAGGTTTGCTTTTTCTTTTATCTGTTATAATGGGTATAAATTTTAATTTTTTATCTTAGGTGTTCGGTAGAACTCTATGTAAAGCTATCTAGAGCTAGTGTATGTATTTCATGTGTGTGTATTTTTGAGGAAAATAATTTTAAACTACTGATTTAGCTTTTTTAATGGAATGGATATCTGTTAAACTTTTTTTTTTTTTTTTTTTGAGATGGAGTCTTGCTCTGTCACCCAGGCTGGAGTGCAGTAGTGCGATCTTAGCTCACTACTGTCTTTCGGGTTCAAACAATTCTGCCTCAGCCTCCTGAATAGCTGGGACTACAGGAGTGCACCACCATACCCGGCTAATTTTTGTATTTTTAGGAGAGACAGGGTTTCGCTATGTTGGCCAGGCTGGTCTGGAACTCCTGACCTCAAATGATCTGCCTGCCTCGGCCTCCCAAAGTGCTAGGATTACAGGTGTGAGCCACTGCGTGCGCCTGGCTAGATCTGTTAAACTTCCTATTTTAAGTCTATTTTTTCCTTTTTAAGTGTTATAGTTTCTAATAATCATTCATACTTTCCTTCCACTTAAGTAAAAGAACTCCAATGTACAAATGAACACAATGCAACCTTGAACAAAGGACATTTTTCCATTCTTCCTTGTAGCCAAGTGACTAGATTTTGGCCAGTGAAATGCAAATCAGAGTGCAGCATGATACTTTCAGGATAACTTCTTTCAGAGAGCTAGTTTAGGAGAGAGAAGGCCTTTCTTTGGCTTCTTCTGCTTTTTCTCCATCTGCTGGCCTGAAACTAGACCAGATGACTAGAACTCCATTTTCAATGATGAGCTGACGGTAGCCATATACTAGGATGTTAGAATGGAAGGATACAGTCCTGCATCTCTGATAATGCCTCTGAGCTGCCTTTTGAGCTCTGAACTGGTTGTTTCTGCACTTACTGTTATGTTTTTTAAAAAAACTATATTTAAATAAATATTAGCTTTTTATTTTTACATTGTGTGTCATTTAACTAAAATGTTAATATTTAAAACATGCATTTATTTGGAAACTTGCTTATTTTATTTAAATTTTCAAATTCGTTGACATATTTCTATAGCATTATGTGAATATTTTAAATCTCTACCTTAAATGTAGCTAGATCCCTTTTTCACTAGACTGATCTTGTTGTAGGTTCACCTACTTCATTATGTTTTTTCATGAACATTTTTTTGGTTGCGTTAATTCTTTCAATTGTGTCTTTTTGTCTTCTATTTCTCTGATGTCTGCTCTTACCTTCATTATATTCTAGTGATACTTTTAGGTTTATTTACTTTTCTTGTCCCAACTTCTAATTGTTTAGTTAATTAGTTTTAGCCTTTCTCTTTTCCTCATAAAAGTATTTGAAGTTGTGCATTTCCGTTAATATAATCTTTGTTGCATTCAGTGAGTTTTATCTTTCATTATTTTTCATGTTTGAGTTTTGTGCATTTTCAAAATTCTCATGATGATTTCTTCTCTTATTGATGGATTAGTTAGAAATATGTTATTGTAACTGTAATTAAATGTCCCCAAAATATGAAATGTTTCAGCAGTGGTATTTAAATTGCATTGTAGTTAATAATATGGTTTATGATATGGATTACTTGATATATGTTAAGATACATGACTAATTTTGAAAGTGTTCAATGTGTGTGACAGAATAATAATGATATCTAAATTTGATCAAACATTCAATATATTACAGGCTATACTGTAAGTGCTTTTATATATTAATTCAATGAAACTTTCCAATATAAACTTATAAGATAAATTTTTTTGTTATGTGTACTTCCAACATGAGAATACTTAGGCACAGAGAGATTAACCTAACTACTTTGAGATTCCTTCAGAAGCATTTATCTGGTATATATTTTTCCATTCATTAAATTTGGTTCTTTCTATGTACTTATGTTTTTTTTTTCCCACTTATTTATTTTATTGCATTTTTGGTTTTGGGGTACATGTGAAGAACATGCA
>NW_016107850.1:1239308-1271288 GCF_001604975.1 Cebus imitator
GAATCTACTGTCCTGGTTCCCTGCTTTTTAAAACAGATGAATGGGCGACTTTCCATGGCTCCAATCGTCAGCCAAAAGGGCACCCGGACCGGTGTATTTTGTACGGAGAACCGCTGCTCCGGGGCGCCAACAAAGCAGCCGCGTGGGGCAAAGCAGCGGCGCCGGCCGGCACAGCCGCGCTGGCCGAAACAGCCGCGCTGGCGACCGTGGAGCTCCTCCGCCCGGGAATTTCCTAGTCTATGGTCAATAAAAATGCAGCATCCACTCACCCTCTGTGCTTTCACTGGGAGCTGCAATCCTGAGCTGTTCCTAAACGGCCATCTTGGATCCCAATTCCTCCTTATGTTTTAAGTAAGTCTGTTGCAAATAGCATACAGCTACATTTTTACAAAGCCCAGTCTAAGAATGGATACTTTTTAAAAGTTGGTTTGTTCATTCCAATTATATTTGTTGTTATTACTGTCATCATTGGATTTTATAGGTTGTGAAAATTTGTCTTTTCTATTTGGCAAATTTGTCTTTTCTCTGCTTATTTTGGTCTCCTTCCATGCCTTTATCAAGCTATTTTGTTTGTTTGCTCAGTTAATTTTTCCTCTTTATTGGTTTAACAGTTATATATTCTGTTTCTTTATAATATTTTTATTAAAAGTTTTACATGAAACACATATCAAAATTGAATGTGTCTCTTCTCCAGAATTATACAAGAACTAGAAATTTTTAAGGAATTTCACTTCTCAAATCTTTAATATTATTATCGTGAGCTTGATTTGGGGTTGTGTCTTGTTTTGTTATCCACTAAAGTAGGCAAAATTATCCATATTTGTCTACATTTTCTCATATGGCTATCAATTTCTTTGCAAACCATTCCTTTTGTATCTCAGAACTACTTTGGAGAGGACTAACATTCTCTACACGTTCCTCTAGTAAACGTTTCTTGGTAATAACTGGTGTTGTGCATGAGCTGGTGTGTATCAGTTAACGAGCCAACTAGTAGTTTTTAAGCAATTTTGCAAGCTGGTTGTAAAACACAGCCATTATTAAAATTCAAGTTAGATATGCTTCCAACTAAATCAATTGTATTTAAAAGAAAGATAATAAATATTTAAAACAATCTTCTGAATTATTTTACTACATTTTTATTATCTGTGGTTTTGAGATTGTTTTTATCTATTTTATCTGTATGTTGGAAATAGTACAAAAATGGTGTATTAATGCAAATCTGTGTTCAGTGACCTTTATATTGGTAACACTTCCCTTCTCCACAGGCAGTGGTTAAAAATTTACCAGCACATTACTATGAATAATATATATCACTTTTTCTTTGTTTGAAAAATATCTTTATTTGACACTCATTTTCAACAGTGGTTTATGAGTATACATTCTTGGTTGATAATTAACTCCAAGATTAAGTTGCCAGCAGGCTTGTTTCCCTCTGAGGGCTGTGAGAAAAAAAACCTGTTCCAAGCCTTTTGCCTAGCTTCTGATGGTTTTCTGGAAATCTTGAGTATTTTTTGTCTTGTAAAGGCATCACCCCAATCTGTGCCTTCACCTTCACATGGTGTTCTCCCTGTGTGTGTCTCTCCAAATTTCCAAACTTCCCCTCTTTATAAGGACACCAGTCATATTGGATTAGGGATTCATGCTACTCCACTATGAGCTCATCTAACTAATTACATCTGCAACAACCTTAACTCCAAATAAGAGCTCATTCTGATATATACTGGGCACTAAGTCTTCAAGATATGAATTTGGAGGGGATACAACTCAACCTGTAACACTAATATCAAGTTTGCATTCGACATTTCAACAAAAGATTATAGCAGTCATTTATGGTTATTGCCCATATCCATTATTTCATTAGGTATTGCAAAATAGTGATTTTTAAAATTTTATTGTTTCTTCTGAATTCATTAGCTGGAATTCATCTGTAAAGAGAAACCTCTTTCCCTCATTAATGATCTCACTCTTTTGAAATTGTTAGCATGTGAAAGGCAGGCTAAATTCTTCTTTCCTTTCTGCCAATTTTCAAAATAATGCATTGGTGACTCAACAGTCTCCTAAAATGATCAATAATCATTTTTAAATGTATAAGTATGAACACATGGACTTTTACTTATTTGCTGTATTTTGACTAATTGTCATTTTCCCCTGTGATAAACTAATTGTCTCATCTCAGGACAGTGTCTTTTTGAAGCAACATCAGTAATCTTTCAAAATTTCCTAACTTACAAGGCCAGGCATGGTGGCTCATGCCTGTAATCCCAGCACTTTGGGAGGCTGAGGCAGCTGGGTCAACTAAGATCAGGAGTTCAAGACTGGCCTGCCCAACATGGTGAAACTCTGTCTCTCTGAAAAATACAAAAATTAGCTGGGGATGGTGGTACACGCCTGTAGTCCCAGCTACTGGGGAGGCTGAGGTGGGAGAATCACTTGAACTCGGGAGTCATAGGTTGCAGTGAGTTGAGATTGTGCCACTGCACTCCAGCGTGGGCAACAGAGCAATACTCTCTCAAAATAAATAAATAAATAAATATCCGAATTTTCTAGCTGGACAAGTCATTTGGGCTTGTTTGCATAGTTTATTCCTCAGATCTGGAAACACCATTTCTTCCAGGAACTCTTTTAATAAAAGATGGTCTTTGAATACCACAATCTGGGATCTAGGGCTATTCATTACTACAGCACTGGCATTTCTTCTGGTCTCTTTCAGTGAAAAGAGCTAGAAAGTATATATATATATATATATATATATATATATATATATATGTGTGTGTGTGTGTGTGTGTGTGTGTGTGTGCGTGTGTATGTGTGTGTGTGCATGTGTATGTGTGTGTATGTATGTATGTGACTGTGTGTGTGTGTGTATTTACTTATTTTTCTGAGACAGAATCTCACTCTGTCACCCAGGATAGCATCGCTTATTTGCTTTATTCTATAATATACAAGAGATTCAAAGCAGTAATACTAACATAATCATCAACAATAAGATAGCTAAAAATAGTTGAACATTTTTAATTTTTTTCCTTTCATATATAGGGATCTACATTCAAAATACTGTTTTGTAAGGTTGCTTGAAATTATTTTTCCCTGTGTAGGTGAGGACATCCATTTGATATATAATTAGCCTCATTATTTTAGTTTGTTTTTGACTTATAAGAATTTTTTTAAACTTTTTATTTAGTTTTTCCTTCAATTATAAAAAAAGACTTATAAGAATTTATTTTTTAACTTTTTATTTAGTTTTTCCTTCAGTTATGAAAAAAGAATTAAATGATTCCCAAGTCAAAACTCTAAATGAGGGTGCATTCTGAGAGATTTAGCTTTCATATCTGAGCCCTTCCTATTCTCTCCTCCAGTCTCTCTAGGTAATCTTTTTCGAATATAAATTTAGGATCTTTTTGGTATCTCTAATCATTGAACTTCAATTAATCTAATCCTAATGCATCTATTACCTATATCTACTGTCTCCATTCTCAAATGTAGTATATCATATCAGTGTCTCCTCCGCTTCCTTTCTTCCTTTCTCCCTTTCTTTCTTTCTTTTCTTTTCCTTTCTTTTTTCTTTTCTTTCTTTCTTTCTTTCTTTCTTTCTTTCTTTCTTTCTTTCTTTCTTTTTCTTTCTTTCTTTCTTTCTTCTTCCTTTCTCCCTTTCTCCCTTTCTTTCTTTTCTTTTCTTTCTTTCTTTCCTTCTTTCTTTCTTTTCTTTCTTTCTTTCCTTCTTTCTTTTTCTTCTTTCCTTTCTTTCTTCTTTTCCTTCTTCCTTCCACTCTCTCTCTCTTCATCTATTTATTCTTTCCTTCTTTTTCTCTGAATATTATATTGTTGAGATCACTCTTTAGTAGAAAAGACATCTTCATTTCAATTTCAAACTCTGCGTAGCACTCCATTGTGTGTATGTAATCACACTTTATTCAGTCAATTACTCATTAATGGAATTTGAGTTGCATCCGGCTCATTGATATTACAAATGATGTTGAAGTGAATAGCCTTGTACATGTCTTTTCATATATTTGACAATATATTTTGGGGCTCTCTTAGAAGTGGCATTCTTGGTTCAATAGGAAAATGCATATATGTAATTTTGCTAGATATTGTCAAACTCTTCTTCACCTAGTTTATAGCATCATTACTCAATATCAGTAATATGCGAGTGATTATAGCACCATTTTGTTGCAAATGACAGGATTTCATTCTTTTTATGGCTAATTTTTCATTGTGTATATATGCCACATTTTCTTTATCAATTCATCCATTGATGGACACATAGGGTGATTTTATATCTTGGCCTTGGTGAATAGCACTGCAATAAACATGAAAGCACAGATATCTCTTTGATATACAGATTTTCTTTCTTTTGGATATATACATTGGGGAAAGGACAGGTATGAACCACTGAGCCTGATTCATTTTTAATAAATAGATATCAGAGCTATTTGGAATTTATCCTGGTCTAACGTGTGAAGAAAATGGATCTAATTCTATCATTGAAACTTAAAAAAAAAAAAAAAGCTACAGTATGATTCAGACATAGCAATTGGTTTCTCTTTTACAACGACATTGGCTAATGCATCTAATGCTAAGTGAGTAGTGCTGCAGATAGTGAATGTACTTTAGGGGGGATGTCTCTGATGTTTACCAATTGAGAAATATACTGATTTGGGGGCTGATGCCATGTGTATTAAAGTATTCATTGATTTACAATTAATTTAATATTTTAAAAAATTGGCTGGGCACAGTGGCTCATGCCTGTAATCCCAGCATTTTGGAAGGCCAAGGTAGGTGGATCACTTCAGGTCTCGAATTCAAGACCAGCCTAGCCAACATAGCAAAAACCCATCTCTACTAAAAATACAACAACTAGCCAGATGTGATGGCATGAACCTGTAAGTCCGGCCACTTGGGAGGCTGAGGCATGAGAATTGCTTGTACCTGGGAGGCAGATGTTGCAGTGAGCTGAGATTGTGCCACTGCACTCCAGCCTGGGTGATGGATTGAGACTGTGTTTCAAAACAAACAAACAAACAAACAAAAAATACTTCAAATTAATGGCTGCTGAATTCACTGATACAGATTTTAGATTTCTTATAAAGATGATAATGCTTTTTTCTTTCTATTAATATGACAATTGTGCAAATTTTCTCTTCATGTTGAACTACAAGCTACATTCTTAAATAAACCCCAATTAGTTATGCAATCCCAAATAAGGTGTTACTTTTCAACGTGTTTCTGGATTCTGTTTGCTAATGTTTTATTTAAGAATTTTGCATCAAAGATCCAAGCTCATGAGAGAAGTTAGCTTATGATTTTTCTGGATTGTAATACTCATCATATTTTGCTTTATGCTGACCTCATAAAATGCATTGANCAGACTATAATTTTCATTTGGATATTAATATTATATTTGCTACATAAAATGAATTTGGATTTTTTTTTCTTTTTACATGCTCTTGAATAGTTTTGGAAGCATTAAGATGAGCAGATCTTTAAAAGATCTTAATGGAACTTCCCCTGGGAAGCCATATAGGTCTAGTGCTTTATTGCAGGTGAATTCTTTACAACTGTTTCGATTTGTCTATGAAAAATGGTCTGTATAGTATTTTTATTTTTACTCAAATTTTGTAAACTGTATTTTTAAGGAATTATTTATTGTTTCTAGACTTTAAAATGGAATTGTATAGATATGTGCAAAACAGTCTCACGTAAAATAATTGATAGTTATTTTCCACTTGTCATTTCTGCTTATGTGCACTTGTGGCTCCTTTCTCTGCTTTATTAGGTCACCTGGTGATTGATCAATCTTTTGGAATTTTTTCCAATGAACTAGCTTGCTTGCTTGCCTTTTTATGTATGATTTCTACAGTTTTCTATCTTCTAACTCATTAATATCTGATTTTATCATTATTTTCTTATTTTTTCTTTTGGTTTATTTTTATTTTTTGCTCTGGTCTTTTAACATTTGAGTAATTTATTAATTTTTGTTTTTCAGTTCTGTTTATATAGGTATTGAATTGCATATTTTTCCTCTGATAATTGCTTTTGCTGTATTTCATTTTTGCTATTTACAAGAAATTCTCCAATTATTGTTTTATATTTCTACTTTGACCTATGAGCTGCTTACTGGCATGTTTTTAAACATTTTTAGGTAATTAAAATATATATTTTGTTTTTTTTTGTTTTATGACAATAAAGAATTCTATCTGTAACATTTTGATTTTTTAGAGTTATTGACATTTTAAAGGTACTCTATTATGCAGTCAGTTTTCACAAATGTTTTATAAGCACTCCAAAAGGTTCTCTATAATTCAGGGCACAAGGGATAATATTTACCTATATGATATTGATTATGCTGTTTACGTCTTCTTTATACTTTCTAAATTTGTGTCCATTTCATATGAATTGGATATTGGCATACTAATATATATATATGTTATATTATATATTAATGCCTCATCATTCTGAGTTGTAAGCTTAGTGATTTAAGTTGTTTGTCTCTTACATT
Organism: Cebus imitator; assembly: GCF_001604975.1. Classification (NCBI taxonomy): domain Eukaryota; kingdom Metazoa; phylum Chordata; class Mammalia; order Primates; family Cebidae; genus Cebus; species Cebus imitator. The sequence goes on from NW_016107850.1 coordinate 1,245,808, forward strand.
TTAGTCTGAATTCTAGCTCGTTAGCTATCAAGTTCTTGACTCTTACTCTCTTTTACTTACTTTTGTTAGGTATGAAAACTGGCACCTTTTGTTTTTAACCTTTTGATTTCTTTATGGTTAGCTGTGTCTTTGTAAAAAGTGTAGGTTTGGTATTACTTTTTAGTCAATCTAAAAAATAGTGTTCCTTTAATTTGTGAGTCATGATTATTTGTATTTATTAATAACTGTGATATATTTAGTCTTGATTCTGTTCTTTATCAAGCTCTAAAGTTTTTCTCTAGACAGTTTTTTGTACCCTCTGTCCCGCTTCTTTCTCTCCCTCTCTCTCCCCCCTTAGGTGTTAATGCTGGTATTTAGGAAGATTTTACTTTTTGTTTGAATAATTGCCATTAGATTATTCCCTTATATACTATCTTTAGTCTCTTCTTTCAAGATACTTTCTTCTATTTGTTTCTAAAAATAAGCATTATTAAAAATAGCTAAAATCCTTTTCTTTTCATCTTTCTTTCCCAAATCATCTGAATTTCAGCTATATCCCTAAATTAAACATTGAATCTACTTCTCCTCACCATTTTAAATAGTTGCAATATATCGTAATTGGAAGAGTCAATATCATTTACATATATCCATTTGTCTTTATCCCCATTATTCAATGTTAGTCATATAATTGAATATACTTAATGCTCACAACCATTTTAATATTGCTTTTTGTAGTGTGAAGCTTATTCTTCAGTAGATTATCCAGGAAAAAACTTGTAAGTGTAGTATTCCCTAAATTCTTGCATATTCACAACAATTTGTATGGTGTTTCTCAAATTCTTTGAATTTCTTAAATGACTTTAGGAACTTAAGTCATTTAAAGCATTGTAATCAACAAGTTTAATGCTAATCTAATTTTTAAAACCCATTTGGTTGGTATTTTTACCTGTATTCCCAAAAGGTGTTTTACTTTCAATAGATGAAACTTTTGCTAGAATATACCTTTACATTCGTCATTGAGGGTTGATTATCTCAAATAACTTGTAACTTCAAATCTTGTTTAACTTCAGGAAAGTACTCTTGGTTATGGTTTTTAATATTTATAGTTTTCTGTTTGCTCTTATGCTTCTAACACTCCTTTTCTAGAAAATATTTTAAGTTCTGGGGTACATGTGCAGATCATGCAGGATTGTTACATAGGTATACACATGCCATGATGGTTTGCTGCATCCATCACCCCTGCCCCGTCCCCACCCCTGTCATCTACATTAGGTATTTCTCCTAATGCTATCTCTCCCCAATCACCCCACCCCCTGCTATCCCTCCCCCAGCCCCCCCACCCCGCAACAGGCCCCGGTGTGTGATATTATCCTCCCTGTGTCCATGTGTTCTCATTGTTCAACACCCACTTATGAGTGAGAGCATGCAGCTAACTCTCCTTTTGCATATATGTTGCATTTTCTTCATCTATTGTCAGTATTTATCACTTTCAAAAATAAAGAAAAAATATTTCTTCATATATGTTTATCTTTGCTTTTGCTTTCTTCTCTCTAGTTCACTTACTGTACTTTCAGTCCATCCATGCTCTTTTGTGTTCCTTGTTATTTTTCTTAAATTTTTTATTTGTAAAATTCTTACCTGAGCTTCATCAGCTACAGCAGACTAGCTATCTCCTTTATTAACTTTTCTAATTCTGATGTGTGTTGTTCTGCTCTAATTTTTTTCATAATTACATTTGGCTTGAAATAGTAGGTTCATCAGCTTTGTGGCCAAATTTTTTTCTCATGTGTCATCATTTTCTTAGTGTGTTTTGTGGATCATTATCCTTTTTTTTTCTTACCGTATCTTTATATGGGGCTCAACCACCCTCCTTTTTTCTCGCTCATGCTTAAGCGACGTGGGGTTTCTTACACTTTCACAACGCAGGCTCTTGGGGTGGGTCAGAGTAGCTTCCCTAGCTTCATTGCCCTAGGACTTCCTCTTCTGTTATATTGCAAGGTAATAAAAGCTCACTGCGTTCAGTAGTATGCATTGCCAGTTCTTTTCCCTTTTTTTCACTATTATATGAATGTTCTTATCCATGTCTAACTCCTCTCACACAATACTTTTGTATTCTACTCTCAGTAGTTTCTTTTTTGTATGGGATTACAGTCTTCTGGGAGAGTTCTTTCATTGGGCATTTCCAAAGCCTTGAGAGCACAGGACACCCTAGCACCTTTGAATTCCCTTATATTAATTACATTGAGACCTGCAAAGGCCCCTCTCAGTTTCAACTGTTGTTGCCACAGCTACCTTCAGAGTGCTCCAGTTTGAATACAGAAGCATTCTTCTGAGAGTGAGCATTTTTTGGTGATTTCTGTGTTTTCCAGGTCTTGAGTTTGCCAAATGTTGCCTTTAATGTCTCCCACACAACTGCTACTCCTTCGTGGGTTTTACTGCTAAATGATTTGGCCCCATTCACTCATATTCTTGATTTTGAGGTGATACCTTATCACCTGGATTTACTGTCTATGGATTACTCTTGTTATGATAGGCTCATAACATTGCGTTGCTGTGTGAGTGTGTGTGTGCATGAGGAAATTTATGCAGAAGCAAAAATCATGTTGCAATTACTGTCTCAACCACTGCCACTGCCTTAAGTTGTATAATATGTTTGATAATTTTTGATTATGAATGCATGATCAATTGTGACTTTATCTGTGGAATCCTGGAAATCCTGGTGTGAGGGTCCATACCTCCATAAACGTGTGCTTGATTCTGAAAGACACCCCAGTTTACTACCAACAAAGGATTAAACTAAATTAATTTCTCAGTTTATGATTTCCTGGATCATGCAACTATTATAAATTAAAACCCTAAAACCAGATACGGTTAGTCCTATTGATAAGATACTTCTCTCGGGAGCTCTTATGTATTCAGAGCTAAGTTTATTTTCCTTGTTTGCCTTTGCCATTAGGTAGATTTTTTTTCCCCAATCTACTCATTCATTGAGTTGTTTCAGGTTTTGAGGTATGAGGAGATTCTGTTTCAGCTCTTTACCTTATATAAGCCCAAGAATGTGTCACCTAGTCCTATTCCTAGGTAGTGGATTATTAAAAAACAAGCCTTATAGTTAACAAGATTGGCAAACATTCCCAGGGGTCTAGCAGGTTCAACTTCGGTGTATCATTTTTTTTTTTCTAGCTGTCACTTCAGTTTTAATCCCTGGGCATTTTCCTTACTTTGCTATGAGCTCAGCTATGTGTTGATTTGAAAAATATATTTGTTAGATTTTATACATCACCTCTGTATTTTGGCGATTGCTAAGGTGTGTGTCAAAGCATCTAGTTAATCATATTGCTACAGATGAAAGTCTTGATTCATAATTCAACCAGACTAATTTACACTCATTGCTCTTTCCTAGGCAATTATGAGATCCTATTTCTTCTTATTCAGTCTTCCGGTCGTTCACACACTGCATTTCCATCCTACAAATTGATGCATGATTTTTTATAAATCACTGCAGTAATCATGTCTTTCTAAAAGTTTAATCGTATGCTTAATGCCTACAGATGCTTTAGCTTGATATTCACAATTATCCTTCACCCACTGTTGCTAGCTTGTCTCTTTACTTTGTGTCCCTTACAATCCAGCCAAACTAAATTGCTTGCAGTCTTTATTGAATAACAACTTTTATTCCAATGTAATTTTCTTCATACTGCTTTCTTTACCTGAAATACCCATTCCTCTATTCCTATGTTTCTAAATCCTTGCGGTAGTGTCAATGTGATATTGTCCATCAGTAGGATTGGCATGAAACAGATGAGTTCATTTTTCATCTCTGCTGCTTCCCAGATGTGTGGTCTGAACTTCAATTTCCTTATTTACGGAACAGGGAAAACATTTCACTAGTTATATGAGGTAATTGCTGTGAAAGTGGAATGAGAAAATACATGTAAATGTATTCTGTAGACTGAAGAAATGCTATAAAATTACAAGTATTAATTTGACTTTTCTTTGCCTTACACATTCTTTAAGGCCGAGTTCAAATGCCACATCCTTCCTGAAACTTTTCCTGAGTCCTCACTAATGCAGTTAACACTCCATCAACACATACACATTTTACTTTGTATTGTTAATTGTTCCTAGCTCTTATATTAGCTGTTAGAATGTAAATTTCTCAAGGACAGGAACCATGTCTAACTACTCTCACACAATTCCTTTAATAATGTAGGTGTTCAATAAATATTATTTGAATATTGAATTCTTATGAACAGCAATTAAGTGTATGTCCAAAATGTGCCAGCACTTTAATGGTGATTTATTAAAAAACTCATTTGTATGCTTAAATTATTTATAAGTATTAAACCTCTTCTTAAAGTAACCTCCATTCCTCAATTTTTTAAAACTAGAACTTGTGGTAAGTTTTTTTTCCAGCCTTTTGATATAGCAGATGTGGTAGACTGATTTATTCAATAACTGTTTCAACTCTTAAAGTATCTTCTTGAATGGCAGATGCTGGAAAATTGTAAGTTACTTTCCAGTCTCCCTTGTAGCTAAGGTTCCAGGTTTTAATTATGTCACATACGCAAAATATCCAAGCATCCTAATTTCAGTGTATTATTAAAATTTGAGTTTTTCTTCTATTTCAAGTTGCACGTACAAAAACAACAAACTGGTATCAGTTAACTAGGATGGCCTCAAGTAGGCAGTGTAAAACTTACATATGTAAATATTGTATTTATGCTTTGTTGCCTTGCTTTACTCTTCTGATATTATTAATGTAATAAAAGTAACTTGGAAAGGATCAGGAAACATGGAAAATGAGTTATAAAAATATTAAAAATAAACAATGAAGAAGAAAGACATAGGTAGACAAAACAAAAATAAAAATTTGAATGATAATCACCATTTGACTATGGCTAGCTAATCAAACGACTTTCCACTGTTTTTATACAGCAACTGTTTTAAACGTTAAGGAAGAATTTGATGCAACAATAAGTATACCTCAAACTATATGCCCACCTTTAGGGTCATTAACACCAATGATAAAATGGGTGGTGATGAGAATGTTGGTCTGTGCACAGAATCTTTTTTGAACATCTGATGCTTTCCACATGCAATATTCATGCTGAATTAGACATGCAACTGTGTGTACAAAATCTTGTTGCAAATTGCACTCAACCACTTAAATCGCTCTTTGGAAAACATCTTCTATTTATTTTCATGTAAGAATTCACCTTATATCATGCCAAGAGGCATTCTTAGAAATTTTCTGTCAGCACAATTACCAGTAGTTTTGCAGGGCAAGGGGAATATGCACCAATTTTCTCTGAGGAGAAGACAGAACAATCCAAGTGTGTATGTCAGGCAGAACAGAATTTAATGAGTTAAATCCTTTTTCAAGAGAGCTTACTTTTTATGCCTCTACAAGTGCCTTAATAACCACAGGCAAATAATCTCACTCAAAATCCTTGACGAAAAGAATGCCACAATAGCTTACACTGGATTGATGAATGTTTGAAAGCCTTTTATTAGAATTCTGCAAATTGGGAACACTTCTGTGAACAAACCTCCCAAAGCAAGAATTTTTAATTTGACTGCCAGAGTTAGCATAACAGCACTAGCCTCATTCTGTGTATAATGACAAAGAGATACCTTTTTGTAATATGGAAACCTTATAGTAGCTTTGCTTATTTTATCTTTGATCATTGCCTTTAGCCCTGATTGGGCCTTGCTCTGATCTTGTTGAGCTAGCTAGCTAAATACAAAGCCATCACTATATTTCTTAGTTTTTCTGGCTACCAGACACATCCATTACAATGATTCTACCCCCAAGTAACACACTACACAGTAACCTGACAGGGTTGCATGAAAAATCCAGCTCTACACATACACATAAACATGGGAACAATAGACACTGTGGCCTATTAGATGGGGGAGGGTAAAGAGAGGTATGTGAGTTGAAAAACTGCCTATTGGGTACTATGCTCACTACCTGGGTGCAACATACCCATGTAACAAACCTATACATATATCCCTTGCATCTAAGTTAAAATAAATTTTAAAAATTCAGCTTTGCCACTTAGCATGGCTTTGGGCAGATTACTTATGCACACTGAACTTCAGTTACCTCCACTGTGAAATGGGAATTATAAAAGTGCCTATTCAAATGGGTTGTTTTGTGGACTAAATTAAGCCAAAGATCTGTGAAGCACCTAGCATGTTGATTGCTATTATAATACAAGCTAATTAATGATAGTTTCATTCTATTTTGTTTTTTTCCCACAGGTATGACCTTAAGTCTGTAATACGGGATCCAGTACAAGCCTTTGGGAGTTGTTATTACAGGTATTTATTGTATGATGTAAATGTGTATGGTGAACTATCTTTAATCATAATCAAGTGCTTGTTAAGAACTCCTGAACAAAGGAAGCTACTTAGCAGAAGATACCAATCATGTACAAATCTCACTGCACAAGGTGGAATTTTCTAAGGATGTCATTGTTTTCACCTATTTTCAAATGAAGACAAGGAATCTCTGTGAATGTAAATCTATCAACTGTCTTGGCACCAAATAATTCTCAAGCCTAAAATTCATTTAATGACCATAAAATTTTAATAAGATAGGCACAGAAGTGTATGCAAAGAGCACTTGCTCTTAAATCACTTTTTTTTTTCACTTTCTCTACCAATATTTCTAGCTCAGGTGCTAAGAAATATTTATTAAAGACAATCCACAGTTTAAAATCATCTAGTAGACACTGCAAATTATACTTTCTACTGTAATAAAGGAGAGATTTGGTCACAAATCACTTCTCTGAAACACATCTTTATGGATTCTAAACTAATTAAATCAGAAAACCCGATCATCTCCAGGAATCCGTAGAGGAGGAAAATACTTCTTCACAGCAAAAGGAGTTCTTTTTTATTTTATTTTATTTTTTTTCCCATTTATTTATTTTATTGCATTTTAGGTTTTGGGGTACATGTGAAGAACATGCAGAAAATGAGTTCTTAAAATTTAAAGCCAAGTTTTAAAACCTAAAACTCACCATATCAGAGTGGCTTGGCCAGATAAAGTAGTCAAGAAGAAAAGATCTGGAACTAGAAAATTAGGATGCCTAGACTCCAAGGCTGTGACAGTACATTTATACGCCCACAGGGGCCAGAGAAATCATGTAAATGGGTAACCTGGGCCAAATGCAGGGTCACAAAAATGGTGAAGCCGAGAGTACATCTAATGGGATGGCAGTTACTTGGCTCTAACCAATTTTGTATTGTGAGAATATGAGTACAATACTTTTATATGTTCCAATCTTTAAGAAAACTTGACAGCCAGGTATTTATGTGAATTCTCCTAATTTTTACATGTTGCCAAATAGCTCAAATTTTTTTATAACTTTGTGTGGACCAAACATATTAATTACATCTGCTGAGTTGGCCGCTGTGTGACTGTAGCTCTTGATCCTCTTTAATCATCGATTAGCTGTGTGATCCTGAGCGACTGGTCTAAGTTCTTTGTGCCCCAATTTTCTTATTCTCTATATGGGGTAGACTAGGAGCAGGCAAACTATGGCCTGTCTGTTTTGTGAATAAGGCTTTGTTATTTACAGCCACATCCATTTGTTTACATATGGTCTATGGCTCCTTCAACGTTACAACAGATTTGAGTAGTTGTAATAGGGGTCATATGGTCCCTTGATAAAAAAGTTTGTCAGCTATTAGGGGAGATTATTGCTTCTCAATGTACACAAAGTGTTGCTGAAAGTAGGAGAAAGTAGCAAGTTTCAAATATGTGCTCACTTGTGAATATTCCTAAAAAAATTATGAAAATTAGTTCAGGTAGATTGCATTATTGGCCCCAATCATTTCACCTTCTGTGTCCATTTCCTCACTCTGTTACTGCAGTGCCTTGCCACTTGACTCTGGGCTCAGGCTTGTGATTTTCTCTGGCCAATTGGGCATTAGCCAATGGGACACAAACAGGGCTAAAAAAGGATATATAGATTGATGCTTACTTTTTCCTTCTTTATTATCAGCAGGAGGATATAACTGGGCTTAGTCTTTTAGTTTGGTTGGCAAACTTTTTGGGAAAGGGCCAAGTAATAAATACTTTAGGCTTTATGGATCATATGTTCTCTGTTGCAATGACTTCACTCTGCTGTTATGGTAAAAAAACAACCATACACAATACTCTAAAAAATGGACAGGTCAGTGTTCCAATGAAATGTTACTTACAAAAGCAGGTAGTACCGTGAATTTGGTTCGCTAATCCATATACTGGAGGAAAAGAGTCAGGAAGCAGAGCTCACACATCCTACCCACCCCAGCTGTGTTAGTGACCAGCAAGCTAACCCACAGACAGATGAGCAAATCCAGACAAATAGAACTTCCCAGCCCAGTCTCAGATACATGAACAATTGGTGCTTATTACTGTTTGTCACTGGGATATTGACATTGTTTGTTACACACCAAAAGCTAACTTATTCACTATTATATTATTAAATGGTAATGTAAAGCAGAAGAAGCTCCTGTATAGAGTTAAACATACAGACACACATGCAATGGAATTAAATAGTGTTTGTAAACACTTTGTGTCTACTAATAAGACTAGCTACCATTTATATATTGTTTACTATGGTTGAAACAGTGTGCTAAGCACCATTTTATGATCACTAATCCTCAAAACTGATGAGTTATGTAGGTTCTTTTATTATCCACATTTATCAGATAAGGAAAATAAGGCTCAGTGAGTAAAACAAACTTGGCCAAATTTGTACAGAGGCAAAGTATCAGAGCTGGATCAATCTCTAAATATATTTCTTTTTTAAATTATTTTTTTAACTGACATACAAGTTGTATGTATTTATTGTGTACAACATGATGTCTTGAAATGTATATACATGGTAGAATGGTTAAATTTAGCTAGTTAACAAATGCATTGCCTGATGTAGTTCTCCTTTGTTGTCAGAACCCTTAACATCCACTTTCTTTGCATTTTCTAAGAATATAATATATTGTCGTTCACTATAGTCACCATGCAGTACAGTAGAGCAGGGGTCTCCAACCACTGGGCTGCAGAATGGTACGGATTGGTAGCCTGTTAGGAACCAGGCCACACAGCAGGAGGTGAGCGGTGGGCAAGCATGCATTACCACTTGAGACCTGCCTCCTTTCAGATCAGTGGTGACATTAGATTCTCATAGGAGCACGAAACCTATTGTGAAGTTGACATCTCAGGGATCTAGGTTGCCTGCTCCTTATGACAATCTAACTAATACCTGATGATCTAAGGTGGGACGGTTTCATCCTGAAATCATCTTTCCCAACTCCATCTGTGGAAAAATTGTATTCCACGAAACCGGTGCCTGGTGCCAAAATGGTTGGGGACAGATACAATAGAGCTCTTGAACTTATTCCTCCTATCTATCTGTAATTATGTATCCTTTGACTAACACTTCCCCAACTGACACTCCCCTATAACAACCCCAGCCTCTGGTAACCACCGTTCTACTCTACTTCTATGAAATTAATGATTTTAGATTCCATATATGAGTGAGATCCCTAAGTATTTGCATTTCTGTGCCTGGCTTATTTTACTCCCAGATTATATCTTCCAGATTCATCCATGTTGTTGCAAATAACAGGATTTCCTTCTTTTTTTTATGGCCAAATAGTATTACATAGTGTATACATACCACATTTTCTTTATCCATTCATCCGTTGATGGACATTTAGGTTGATTTCATATCTTGGCTATTGTGAGTAGTGTTGCAATGAACATGAGAGTGCAGGCATAGTCTTTGACATACTGATTTTCTTTTCCTTGTATCTATGCCCAGTAGTATCTAAAAGTCTAAAAGACCAGATACACTGTAGATATCCGAAAACTCAAATAACACTTCTCAGTTTAATATAATCATTTTATTTCCTTCCAGTATAATTTTAAATTATCTCTTAAGTTAAGCATTTGTAAACATCTTGATGGAAACAAGACTTTCATCAAAACACAATTGATTGAAACATTTCTTACCTTTCAGGAGGAAACTTAGTCATAAATGAAAACAATACACTTTCACTGGGAGTCATCAGTAGAACTTTTTAGTGTCTGTGCCAAAATTTGATCTTGTCTTATACTCTAAGTAAAATGATAGATTAATTTGAATTCGTACATAATAACTTAATGTAATTTCTTTGTTCTACTTTACATGGGATTTGTATATTTAGAACTTGTATATTTGTTTATTGTATCTTTCAGTTAATATATAAAAATATCAAACCCTATCTCCCAGTTAGTCTGGTTACTCTGCCCTTAGGAAACAAAACAAATCAAGCAAACAAACAATGCTACAATTAGGAAGAACAAATATATTAAGGAGTAATTAATTCATAAGCCCTTGCTTAGAGCAAAATTTAAATAGTACAAATAACTGAGTCTAAAAATTCAGCAAATAACATTAAGGTATCAAAAACTAGCTTTATATACATGTTTTTCTTTATCTGGCCTTTCAATCTGTGCTCAGATTATAATGTGAGTAGTGGCTATAATTTTTTTAAAAACATATGTTCATATAGCAAAAGAATTTTACTAAATTCCACTTTGAATGTATAATTTAGTTGTTTGATCTTAAGCAAGTCACTTATCCTCTCTGAGTCTGAAACTCCTAATCTTGAAAATAGAGATGACAATAATAGTATCTACATTTTTAGAATTGCTATGAAAATTACAGAGCTGAGGGATATAAAGTGCCAAGTAGAGTCAGTATCTGGCACACACATAACAATCACTCAGTTGTTTGTTGAATGTTATTTTGTTGCTGAAATCAATGGTAGTCAGTGTGGCTGTTTAACCTTTATTTACACAGCATTACTGGGTACTTCAAGTGAAACAATAATTAAATGTCTAGTAAATGATATATGTGGATTGATTGTGCATTTGATCATTTTACCTTATGTAGAGGATATAAATAGCTATGCTTCTACAGGACCATTGACTCCAAAAATACACTCTTAAATGTATTTTGGTGTTTTTTGAGACACATGAAAGCTTATAATGTCATTGATTTGACCCGTCTCCTGAATGATAAATTATAATCTATTATATGCTCTCTGGTTATACTGTCTAAGGAATAATTATAATGAAGTGATAATAGTGACAGGCAAAGCAGATTTGATAATTTTAGCATACACAAACATACTTTAAATGAAATATTGTATACAATTCAGACAATACACCAATTTATTATTATTATCTGATGACCACATAATAGGAAGGCAGCATAGTGAAGCATTTTGGAAAAAAATCTAGAATATTTTGAGCATGAAACATGACTGTAGCCCCCCACTTACTAGCTGTGTGATCTTGGGCAAGTTTTTATATCTATAGGTTCCTAATTTATATGACAATCAATCATCATTCATTCATTTAACAAATACGATTGAATAACACTATATGATATACACTGTGGAAAAAAGTGGATAAAATAAACAAAGTTTATATACATATGTCATGCCTTCCTTAACAAATGTTTAGCAGTGTCTGATGCTTATTTTGTTCAAAAAACAGTTTTATTCTTATTAAACTACCTGCTTCTAATTGTAAATTGTTCCAAACCTTCATGGTCAGTTTTGTGTAAAGAGATTAAAATGGTCTGCCTGTATTAAGTACTTAATAATAAAGTATCATCCAACTCAGTGGTAGGGACCTCTGAATCATTTATTTTTAGCACATGAAATTATCTATCCAGAGAGAAGTTGCATTGCATATCTTCTGCAGCTGTCTATTCAAAGATGACTATGTTCAAGCCATTTGAGTCAGCCATGTCATTACCATGTACTTTGTATAGGAGCTTGAATATGAGACCATACCTGCTCCCCAATAAGCTTTCTATAGTATTTTGTATGGAATAGTGAGAATATTCAATGACAATATTGAATGACAAACTCCAACGAGAACACAATAATATTGCTATTTTGTTTAAAATATCTGTTCATCCCAGCTCTACTGTTTCATTCTGTCAGATAGTAAGATTAAATAAGAAATGGTTTCTTCAGGCCAGGTATTGTGGCTCATACCTGTAATCCTAGCATTTTGAGAGGCCAAGGCAGGAGGATCATTTGAGCTTAGCCTGGGCAATATAGCGAGGCCCCGTCTCTATAAAAATTAAAATTAAAAAAGAAATTGTTTCTTCAAAGCTGTTTTCTATCTGATAAATTGGCATGTTTGTAAAATAATTGTATGCCTGATTAATTAAATATACTGTATAATTAACACCTATATTATCTATCTATCTATCTATGTATCTATCTATCTATCAATCAATCATCTATCATCATATCCCTTTCTATCCTAATGGTATAATAGGAGGCAAATCTATTTCAGCATGTTGTTAACTGGTATCTGAAGAATAAATAAATTTTAACGAGCTTTGAGTTGGAAAACGGAGAGGAGTAAAATAAGATAGCAACTTGTACAAAGGTATTGGAGGTGGAGTGTTGAGTGGGAGGAGAAGACCAGCAAGATATAAATTTAGAGAGGTAGATAAGGGCCAAGTCATGCACAGCCCTATATGTTGAGCCACTAAAGGGGTTTAGGTGGGGCATATTATGATTCAACTTTCCTGCACTATCTTGCCTCTCCTTTCAGAACAATTTTGCTTTTAAATGTGTTAAGACTTTTGCTGAACTAATTTTTTCACAGTGATCAGTTTTATTTCTGTTAACCACAAAATTGTTTTTTCTCCTTTGTCTTCTAGTGTTCCCCTGTATGTTTGGTTCTGTAACCTACCAGACACAAATTACTTCTAATAAACATTAGTAGTTATTAAATCCTTTACTTACTAGTAAACATTATTTTTCTTAGCTATAAAAGGTGATCGATCTTTTCATTTCTTCCTTCCCCATGTACCAGAGCATTAAAGAAGCATCCAAGATGCAAATGACTTTTTAAGGAAAGCATGCTCATGCAGAATTAAATGATAATTAGAAAATGAACAAAATAAACATTTTAATATACAATTTTAAATTTTAATATACAAATTTTAATGCTGCAAGTTCCTTTTTAGTCTATTGCTTTTTATACTGAATTGACAACTTCTATGTCTTTTTATTTCAGCAAAAATTTGATATGGTGATTTCTGTATGTTCTGTTCCTCTCTCTTTCTTCTAGTTCTTACTCCTTCTTGAATCAGGAATAAGAGGGATACTGTCTTGTTTTCTGTGACCTCCTCATTACTTGCTTTCTTTGCTTCTCTTCTCTGTGTAGATCAAGAAACATCCTTCCTCTGTAATCCTCTAAAGTCATTTCCTGTGTCCTTCCAGTGGCAGGAATCTTCACTAGAATCAGCTCACAATATTTTCACCCATTCTTTGCTGAGGGTAAAAAATCTTATCCAAAACTTCAAGCTGATTCACTGGGAAACTATATATATATATATATATATATATATATATATATATAATACTTGCTATTTATTTATCCTAATAAGATTTTCTCATCATGCATTATCTCCATTTTTAAGATCATCTCTTTTAGATAAATTTGCTTTGCTCACATTCAAGTTGGTATTGTTTCATTTTTCCTACTGTATACAGTTTGTTAGTTTATAGTAAATGAAGGCATGTGGGCTTGATGGGGGATAAAAAATAGAGAAAGAGATTGCTGTCATTATATCTTCAAGAGGAAGGAAGTAGCCACTGGCACTGTATATTGAATGCTTTAACAGTTGTAATGACAAGAAGAATACTCACCTTAATTCTGAAGTAATAAGATTAGATGACTGGAGAGAGGAATTTTTATAACCTCCCCTCTTTGCAATATCCTACTGGAGCATTCCCCTCTAACAAGATTCACACTCCTTCCCTTTACTTTATTCTCTTAAAGCTCTCCTGGGTTGCTGAAATAAGATACTCTTGGAACTGAGGTGATAATGACTAACTGTATGAACAAGTCCCTGATAACATGTCTATTTCAATCAACTCAATGTCTTAGCTTACAAGGGATGAAAAAATAAAAACATTTAGATTCAGTGGCAAATGTGAGTAAGTGATATTTAGGGTCAAAATAGCCCCTGAGGTGCCTCACAGTTTCTAGCATTTGTCTTGACATGCACAAATAGAAAGCTGAATTTTGTACATTCTTCGTTCATAAGAAGAAAAAAGAATAGTTGGACTTACTTGCATAAATCAAATAAAATGGGGTAAAGATAAAAATTATCTCTGAAGGAAGAACATAAACACCTTGAAAATAGATAAGAAGCAGAAAACTAAGTGTAGTTAGTAACCAGGGAAATAGCTAAATCTCCATCTAGTCACAGCCATCTTCTATGCATTAGCAAAGAGGTAGAACATGGAACGTAAAATCATTGGAAAATCATTGATCCTTTTCAGTGAAAACCTGAGCTCTACTTCTTCATTCCATACAATAATCATTTTCCTGTGAATGCTTAAATTTTAATCAACCTTTTCAACGTTTACATTTAATGCACATTTAAAATGTACACAGTTAATGCCTATTTTAATTTATTTTATCTGGTTAATGTAGAGTTTTATCTCTAGAAAAAGGAAATGAAAAGAGATCAGCATCACAAAAAGAAGTCATTTTCAAAGTATGGTCTGGAAATTTGTATAAATAGGGTAACATAGTATTTTGTACTCAAAAGTTATATTAAGCAACATGTATGACAATGCATGAAATAAATACATGCAAAAAACTCTCATTTGTAACCCACATCTTACCCAAATTAATTCCCAAATTGAGTACAAAATTATGTTTTACAATCTGGCAAGTGAACCTCAGGATAACTTGGCAAACTTATACTGTGGATAAATCAAGATTGAAATATCAAAAGTAAGATTCTAAGATTCTGTTTTAAACTCAGCAAGGCATCATGTGTCAAATGTGATCTAGTTCTGTCTTATTTGCTTCTCCATAAAGGTCTGATAAACCAAATGTTCCTGGGAAAGCTAAGTAAAATTATTGCAGAAAGGTGCTGGTACTCTTTTAACTTAAAGCTATGGCCAAGTTGTAGGAAAAGAAATAAGTGAGGGCATCAAATAGAAAGCAAGGTGAGGAAAATGCGGAGAATAGAAAGAGAAAGGGAATGGTAGAATGGGAGGTAGAGGTATAGGAAAAAAGAAATACTGTCACCATTAAGCATACTTTCCAGGTTTTCAGCATTTAAACTTGTCGCAAACTCTGTTATTTTCCCTGCTGGAAACAGACAGCTCCTTTACCTCTAGATTTTTGTCTGAAGGCTACCTGCCTAGACTTCTGGTTGTCCCAACTTCCACCTTCATCTTCTGCTAACCTGACTGTACAGCCTTGCAACTGCCCTTTGGAACCTTTAATGTTCTCTTATTCCTGCTGCTTTTAAAGGCCCCGCATTTCATTTGTAAAAGGGACTCAGTGAGCAGTCTAGTCTTCCAAAAACCAAACGATAAAGAAAAGTTGACAAAATTCAGCCCCTTTTAGGGAGATCAGCATATAAACTGAAAGTCTCTGTTCTCTCTTTGCTTTTACACTCTTGCCAAGTTTTCAACATTTTAAGCAAAAAAAAAAAAAAAAAAAAAAAAAAAAAAAAAAAAAATAAAAAAAAAAAAAAAAAAATTAAAATTTATTAACAAAAAAATCCCAAAAAAAAAAAAAAAAAAAAAAAAAAAAAAAAATTAAAATTAACTTTGAAGTTGTTGAGAAATGAAAGGGGAGCTGCTTCTGAGTGAATGCTGAATGAGAATGAATAGCTTCAAGTACCTTAAAATTAATATTGAGAACATTTGGCAATATTTTTTTTAAAATGAGTCTCCTACAGTGTAGATCTATAGAAATATGTAACAGGATTTGAGGCAGCTTAGGAAAGACTAATATATTAATATTAAACTCTTTAAGTAGGATTTCCTTTTGTTTTGCAAATCAGCTTAATTGCCATAGGAAAGAAGAAAAAAAAGCCACAACTTGAATGTCAAAGTATTTAATTCACATGGTCACCCAAGGACACCATTTGTGTAATTGCTCTACTCTCTAAGAAACTACAATATTTTCTCCTAAATCTACCGTGCATTCAACAAGCCAATGTGGCCAGTTTTTCCTGGATGAATTATCTGTTTCCTGAAAATGGCGGAAAGAGAGAAAAACCGAAATCTTTGGGGAAATCTTGTGATGAATAAATGTAGTCTCCTATAACTTTCCCGTAAATGGATTCTCATTGATATAATCTGTTATAATTGGGAATATTGTCAGCACTACTTTTTATTATGGGAAAATATTTTAGCAAGTAAAAATCAAGATATAGTTATTCACCTATTTATACACTCGGGGTAGGTTTATGGTTGTTGGATTTGTCAAATAGAAATGCAGGATGACTAGTTAAATTTCAATTTCAGAATAAACAACTAATAATTCTTTTAGTATATGTCCCAAACAAGGCATGAAACATACTTATACTAATATTTTCATCTTTTTATTTGAAATTAAAATTTGTCTGCACATCCTATATTTTATCTGGCAACCCCAAGTAGTTCCTTTGAAAAGCAAACATACTATATTTATCTGTAGTTGCATTTCTTCAAACAATAAATCTAGCTGTTTAATTTATAAGTTCCTTTGTTTTTTATTCTACTGCATGTGATTTCTTTTCCTCTGGATGAAGCTGGAATTTATTTCTTTGAAATAAAAGTCTTGTGAACCCAGTGGTAAAAACTGGGACTATGCCAGAATAGGTATGGTTTGGGGTTACCTCCCGTATGCATACATTTTAAAGTATTCATTAACTGAGAAAAGGATAAAAACACTGATTACTTTTAGTTGAACCAGTGATTCTAAAGTATAATTATTTTTCACTATGTAAAAATATGTGTATTTATATGTTAGTTATATATATATATATATAATTTTAAAATTGCTAAAGGCAAATTCTACT
Source organism: Cebus imitator (assembly GCF_001604975.1). Lineage (NCBI taxonomy): Eukaryota > Metazoa > Chordata > Mammalia > Primates > Cebidae > Cebus > Cebus imitator. The sequence continues at coordinate 1,262,685 of NW_016107850.1, forward strand.
CAATTTTCTCTGTGCATGTGTGTGTATGTGTGTGTATGTTGTATATACATATACAGTGGTTATTTCTGCTAAAATATTTGCTGAGAACTACAGTGATCTCATGTGATTCCTTTGTTTTACTCTACTTTGTAAGAGTAGATGCTTTTCTAATTCTTTACTTTGTGATTACTTTTCTCTGGAATTGCTCCATGATGGAGTTTTAATATTTATATTAATTTTAGACAGATTGCTAAAATAGTTTTAAAGTTAGATGTCAAATAAGTTTGTACACTGATTTTTAAAATAATGTGAATGAGCTGAAATATTTGGGAAGAAATGGCAACTCAATTATCTCCATTTTACAATTCAGTCATGACATTGATTCCTTCCTGAAGTAATGAAGCATAGGAGGGAAAGAGAGATGGTAGCAATAAGAAGACATGTTATGCAATGCCAAAATTGGCTAAATGCATTTCTATTCCTGTAACAAAAAGTTATTTGATATATTGCAGAAATTTGGTAAACTTGCAAATGTCTGTATATAAAGAGTTGTCTAATATCTCAATATTAATTTAGGGAAAATGTATCAAATATCCTTTAGTTTGTGTATACTATGTTACAAAGTTTTAATAGCATTGCTTCCGCTTGAGATAAAATTGTATGTAAAGAATTAAGCAAAGCAACTAGGAGTTTTAATTAACAGAAACTATTTTAATAATTCAGGATTTTTACTATGAATATTTTTGCTAGTGAGTTAGAAAACTGGGTTTACAAATTGACAACAACAGATGTCAAATGACATTAATGATACATATAGACAGCAACTGTCTTTCTCTTTGCAAAGCCATAAGTACTGTAATTCTTTCTGTTAGAAATAGAGTCATTGGTTATACAGTCGTGCTGTTAAAGATGGTATAGTCTAGTGCAAGTACTATTATTTTTGATGAGGTAAATGGGGCCCTGATAATGTGAACTCTCCACAATAACAAACTTAAATCAGATTACTGCCCAGCTTAGTCTTCTTACTAGATTAAGTTGTTTTTATTGAGTAAATGATCCCAGATTGCTGCAAAGATTTGATTAATTTCCAGAGCTCTAAAAACATTGTTTCTGACAACTTTTGCCATTTTTGTTTTTGAAAAGAAAAATATTGTCAGAGGTTCTTAATCTGGCATTTTCACTGATGTCACTCCTAACTGTTTAATCCAAAAGAAGCTTTAAGCTAATAGGGAAATGGCAGGAAAACTTTTGTGTTGTGGCTAGTGGAAGTGTAGAATTAGAAGAAATAATTTCTTTTTTATTTAATTGTACTTTAGGTTCTGGGGTACATGTGAAGAACATGCAAAATTGTTGCATAGGAACACACATGGCAGTGTGATTTGCTGCCTTCCTCCCCATCACCTACATGTGGCATTTCTCCCCCTGCTATCCCCCCCAGCTCCCCACCCCCCACCGTCCCTCCCCTATTTCCCCCCAACCGACCCCAGTGTGTAGTGCTCCCCTCCCTTTGTCCATGTGCTCTCATCGTTCAACACCCGCCTATGAGTGAGAACATGCGGTGTTTGATCTTCTGCTCCTCTGTCAGTTTGCTGAGAATGATGGTTTCCAGGTTCATCCATGTCCCCACAAAGGACCCAAACTCATCGTTTTTGATGGCTGCATAATATTCCATGGTGTATATGTGCCACATTTTCCCTATCCAGTCTATCGTTGATGCGCATTTGGGTTGGTTCCAGGTCCTTGCTATTGTAAACAGTGCTGCAATGAACATTCGTGTACACGTGTCCTTATAGTAGAACGATTTGTAATCCTTTGGATATATACCCAGTAATGGGATTGCTGGGTCAAATGGAATTTCTATTTCTATGTCCTTGAGGAATCGCCACACTGTCTTCCACAATGGTTGATTTCTTATAGCATGAAACAGTTCTGGGCACAGGAGCCTATACCGATACCATTAGATGCCTCCTGCCACTGAGTGAGAGGTAGGAGAGTTTCTCCTGCATAAAACCTAACTCAAATACAAAGCAGAGTTTGGCTTTCTGGAATGAGAATGAAGGACGTGAACGCTGAGAAATCTCCACCTTTCGGGCCCAGGCACACTGCACCTACTTAAGTATAAATCCAGATCAGGACAACAGACTCCCACTTCCTAGAACCCTTCAACATAAACCTACCACTTATTAATAAATTATAGCCACCTATCGCTAGGGAGGAGCAAGAGCTAAAGAGAGAACCATTCTGTGCACCAAGTATGCAGACATAGTTGTAAACTTAGGATTGGACACCAATAGAGAAAAATACCCACTGCCAAATCTGTCTTCAGCCTAGGCATAAATCTATGGCAGTCCATTACCAGAGGAATTTTATGCTGTGTGTGTTGCAGAAAACAACAGCAGCAGAAAAACCTAAACATAGATATATTCCTGACTAGATTTTTCAACCCCCTGCACTAATAGCCTAATAAAAGAAAAACCATGCCCATTCATGGGCCTGAATAACATTTACCTCAGTCTCTTCTGTTGTACACATGATGTTGGGCATTAAGTTTAAAAAAAAATGAAATCAATCAATAGAACCAGATGCAGGAGAGACATAAATGCTAGAACTTTGAGACAGGAACATTAAATTAACTGTAATATATTAAACAAGCTAGTGGAAAAGGTGAATAATTGCATGCACAAATGGAGAAATTCAGCAGAGATGGAAACTATAAAAAACATGTCAAATGTAAATCTTAGAAATAAAAAAGACAATATGAGAGATGAAAAATGTCTTCAATAAGCTCATCAGTAGGCTTGGCACAGTCAAGAAAAACTGTATGAACCTGAAGATAGTTCCATACAGATTACCCAAACTGAAACAGAGAAAAAAAGAAAGAGAAGGTCAGGTGCAGTGGCTCACGCCTGTAATTCTGGCACTTTGGGAGGCTGAGGCGGGTGGATCATGAGGTCAGGACATCCAGACCATCCTGGCCAACATGGTGAAACCCTGTCTCTACTAAAATACAAAACATTAGCCGGGCGTGGTGGTGCGTGCCTGTAGTCTCAGCTACTCAGGAGGCTGAGGCAGGGGAATCGCTTGAACCCAGGTGGCAGAGGTTGCAGTGAACTGAAATTGTGCCACTGCACTTCAGCCTGGTATCGGAGCAAGACTCTGTCAAAACAAAGAAAGAAAGAAAGAGAAAACGTAATAGAGTATCTAAAAACTAATGGCAACAGTTTTAACAAAGAAGGGAGAAGGAACATGACAGAAATTATTTAAAGAAATAATGAGAAACAATTGCCCCCAAATTATGAATGGTATCAAACCACAAATCCAAGAATCTCAGAAAACAATGTATTAGACAAATAAGAATGAGAACCAAATACCACATCTAAACATATCATAGTTAAAATGCTAAAAAATGAAAAACAAAACAAAACAAAAACCTTGAAGGCAATTGGAGAAAAGGAACCATTTTCAATACAAATAGATAAAGGCTATAGTAGACTTCTTGTCAGAAAATATGCATGTCAGAGAAAACTGACTGACATTTCCAATGAGCTGAAAGAAATAAAAGACTGTCAACTCAGAATTTGCCACCCAGTTAAAATGTTTTTCGAAATGATGAAACAAATCAGTTTTTTAAGAAACAAAATCTGGCCAGGTGCAGTGGCTCACACCTGTAATCCCAGCACTTTGGGAGGCCGAGGTAGGAGGATCACAAGGTCAGGAGATTGAGACCATCCTGACCTTAGCTGGGTGTGGTGGCACATGCCTGGGGTCCTAGCTACTCGGGAGGCTGAGGCAGAATTTCTTGAACCCAAGAGGCAAAGATTGCAGTGAGCTGAGATCCTGCCATTGTACTCCAGCCTGGGCGACAGTGTGAGACTCTGCCTCAAGAAACAAACAAACAAACAAAGAAACAAACAAACAAAATCTAAGATTATTCACTACCTGTAGACCTGTGCTACAAAAGAAAGTGCTAAGGACAGTTTTCAGACAGAGGAATACCAGACAGAAACTTTGAATGAAACAATGAATTGAAGAGCTGCGAAAATGGTAAAAATGGTAAATATAAAAGACACTGTTTTCTTATTTTTAATCATTTGATAATAAATATTCTAAAGCAAAATAGTAACTATGCACTGTGAGGTTAATTACATATAGAAGTAAAGTGTATGGCAACAAAAAACGAGAAGAGAGGAAAAAATTGGATTTCATCTTAAGCTTCTTACACTATTCATGAAGTGACATATTATTTGCAGTCAGACTATGACATATTAAAGAAGTATATTGTAACCTATAGGACAACTCTAGAAAATTAGAAAAGATGTATAAATATAATAAGCTAATAATACAGATGAAAGAAAAATTTTTAAAAAGCCACTAATTTTTTCCAGAGAAGGGAAAAAAAAGGAATAAAGAAAACAGCACAAATAGAAAACAGCTGCAAAAATACTAGATATAAATCCAAGCATATTAATAATTAGCTTAAAAGAAATGGCTTAAGTAGTTTAAAAGTTAGATATTGTGAGAGTAGATAAACTGTAAGATCTCAGTTCATGCAATCTGCATGAAAGTACCTTGGAAGTTAAAATCATGAATAGGCTAAAAGTAAAAGCATAGAAGATGATATAACATGCAAATGCTATTCCAAAGAAAATTATAGTAGATATATTAGTATCAGACAGTAGAAATCAGTACAGTGAGACTGATAGGGAGAATGAAGCATATTACATAATGACAAATAGATTGATTTCCTAAGGAGAATTTAAAATTCTAAAATATAAGTACCTAATAAGAGAGCTTCTAAATACATAATACAAAAACTGATAGACCCAAAAGGACAAATTTATATATTCACACCTATAATTGAAAAGTTGAATATCTCTCTCGAAAATTGATAGAAAAAAATGTTGAAAATCTGCAGTATACTATCAATGAATTTAATCTCATTAACAATAATGGAACACTCTACCTAACAATAGTGAAGTACAGAGTCTTTTAAAGTAGACTTGTAACAATAGCAAGTAAAATCTAAAGCAAAAAGAAGAAAATCAATAATAAACAATAAAATTAGAATTAATGAAACAGAGGATAGAGAAACAACAGAGAAGATTGACAAAACCTAAATAAATGAAACATATTATCCAGCATAACGATTATACAACCCAATTGCCTCAGAAAGGAAAAGCTGGCTCCATACATGAAAATGCGTCAATATACTATATCGAGAGAATAATGTCCAAAAACCACATAATGTTATGGTTTGAATGCGAGTCCCTTCTCAAACTCTTGTTGAAATTTAATGGACATTGTAACAGTATTAAAAGTTGGGACCTTTAAGAGGTGATTAGGCCAGGAAGCTCTGTCCTCATGAATAAATTAATGACGTTATTGTGAGAGAGGAATTATTATTACAGTAGTGGGTTCCTTATAAAAGGATGAATTTAGCCCCCTATTTCTCTCTCTTGCCCTCTTTTTGCTCTTTGCCCTTCTGCCATGAAATGATGCAGCAAGAAGACCCTCACGAGATGGTGGTTTCTCGATCTTGGACTTCTCAACCTCCAGAATTATGATCCAACAAATTTCTGTTCATTATAAATTTCCTAGTCTGTGGTATTCTGTTATAGCAGAAAAAAAAAAAGAGAAGAAAAAGGAAAAGAAAAAAAAAGGAACAGACAAAGACATATGATCATATCAACAGATGCGTAACAAAATCCAACACCCCTCATGATAAAATCATTCAGTAAATTATCAAGAGGGTTATTTCTTCAACCTGACATAGGACATCAGTGAAACACTCAAAACTGAAATCATATTTAATGGTGAAAATCTGGATGCTGTCCCGCTAAGGTCAGGACAAAGAAAAGGATGTGTGCTCTCACTGTTACTATTGAACATTGTACTGGAAATACTAGCTAGTACAATTAGAGAAGAAAATGCAATACAAGGCATCCAGATTGAAAAGGAAGAAGTAAAACTGTTTCTATTCACAGATGACATGATAATGTATATAGAAAATCCTGAGAATTCCATTATAAAACTATTCGATCTACTATACAACTTCATGAACATTGTAAGATATAGGATTAATATTCCCAAATCAAATTTATTTCTACACAGTAGCAATGATCTGAAAATGCAACTTAAACAATTCCATTTACTGTAGCGTCAAAAATAATAAAATCCTGAGGAGTGAATTTACTAAAAAATAAAAAAATCACATACTTTGAAAACTAAAAAAAGTAAGAAATTAAACATATAAAAAATGAAAAAAAAATCATGCAGTCATGGATGAGAAGACTTAATATTTTTAAGGTGATAGTACTCCCTAACTTGATCCACAGATTAGTGCAATTTCCTTTCTGAATTTCAGCCGGGTTTTTTTGTGTATATTAAAAATTCACTTCTAAAATTTACATAAAAACTGAAGGGATCCAGAATAGCCAAAAAATATTGAACTAGAAGAAAAAAATTGAAAAAATTGAAAGACTTGCATTTCTTGATTTCACCTTACTGCAAAGCAACAGTAATCAAAACAATGTGATGGTAATATAAAGATGGACATAGATGAGTGTGATAGAAATGAGGCTATAGAAATAAACCTATGTATAAGGGAAAGTGTTAACTCAGAATGCCTCGGTTGCTCAAACTTCAAATAGTCCCCAAATTTGCCTGTCTTCAGGACTGCCACTTTACTGGTTCCTAGAAGATGTATGTTGGCAGTTTGAACAGACAGTTTATGCTAACAGTGTGATATATGGTGAATGTTGGTTTTTGCTCTTGTACCTTGGAGTCTGCATAGTTGAAGTCAGTCATAAAAGTGTTGCATGCTTACATGACTGATCCTCAATATAGACTCTGGATGCCAATGCTCAGGTGACCTTTCCTGGCTGACAACACTTTACATGTGTTGTCACATATTATTGCTGAGATAATTAAGCTCTCTGTGTGATTCTGCAGGGAGAGGACATAGGGGAGCCTGATCCTGGATTCTCCTGGACTTCACCCCATGACTGTTTTATCTCTGCCAATTTTAATCTGTATCCTTTAACTGTAATAAACTGTAAATATGAGTATAGTAGGGCTTCTGAGTCCTATAATCTCTTCTAGAAAATCATAAAGACTGAAGATGGTTTTGGGGACAGCTGGCACACAATACATCTGTGGTCAATTGGTTTTTGTTGAAAATACTAAGACTATTCAATGAGGAAATAATGATCTTTTAAACAACAGTGCTGGGACATCTGAATACCCATAAGCAAATGAATATATTTGGAACTTTATCTCACATCGTAAAGAAAAATTAGCTCAAAATTCATCAAAGATCTAAATCTAAGAGGCAAAACTATAAAACTCTTAGAAAAAAATAGGGGCAAATCTTCATGACCTAGGATTTGGCAATGATTTATTAAATATGACACCAAAAGCACAAATGACAAAAGAAAAAAGAGATAAATTGGATTTCATCAAAATTAAATTTGAGAAAATTTAAATTTAAAAACATTTTTGCTTCAGAGGACACTATGAAGAAAGTGAAAACAACCCACAGAATGAAAGAAAATATTTGCAAATCATATATATGATTTGTATCTGCAATAACTAAGGAATTCTTCAACTCAGTAATATAAAAACATATCACTCTATTAATAAACTTTAAAATGATTTAAATAGGCATTTCTCCAACTAAGATATGCAAGTGACCAATAGTACATTAAAATATGCTTAACATTATTAGTCATCAGGGAAATGCAAATAAAAACCACAGATATACTGCTTCACATCTACTTGGTTGACTACAATTTAAGAATAAGTAAATTAGCAAGTGTTGGAGAAAATGTGTGAACATTCCAACAGTCTTTCATTTCTGTTGGGAATGTAAAATGGTGCAGCTGCTTTGAAAATCAGTTTGGTAGTTCCTCAGTAAGTTAAACATAGAGTTACCACTCCTAACCATGTACACAAGATAATTGAAAATATTATGTTTATACAAAAATGTGTACATGAATGCTTATAGCAGCGTTATTTATAACAGCCCAAAACTTAAAACAACCCACATGTCCATCAACTGATGAACAGATAAACAAAACATGGTATGTTCATATACAGGAAAAGTAACCATGAAAGGGAATGAAGTAGCTATGCATGCTACAATGTGGAATAACCTTGAAAACACTAGATTAAATGAAAGTAACTAGTTACAAAAGACCATACATATTATATGATTACAATTATATTAAATATGTCCAGAATAGGTAAATAAATGAAGACAAGAAGTTGATTAGTGGTTGCTTAGGGCCAGGGTTGTGGAGGTATCATAGAGTGATAGCTAAAGGATACAAGATTTCTTTCTGAGGTGATGAAAATGTTCTAAAAGTGTTTATGGTGATGGTTGCACAACCCTGAATATACTAAAAATCATTGAATTGTATACCATAGATGAATAAATTATATGATATGTGAATATTTATTTTCTTAGACACAGGTTCTCACTCTGTCAGCCGCATTGAAGTGCAATGATGTGATCATAGCTCACTGCAGTCTCTAACTCCTGGGCTCAAGTGAGCCTTCCACTTCAGTCTCCTAGGTATCTGGGAGTACAAGCATGTGCCACCATGCCTGGCATATATATATATA
>NW_016107850.1:1271358-1274316 GCF_001604975.1 Cebus imitator
CCCTATGTTGCCCACGCTGGTCTCGAATTCCACCTTGACCTTCCAAATAGCTGGAATTATAGTCATGAGACACCATGCCTGACTGGATATATGTATTGCATGTCAATAAAGTTGTTATCAAAAAATGGGCAAATACTTAAACATTTTACCAAAGTAGAGATAATCATAGCAAAAAGCACATGAATAGACATTCACCACCATTAGCAATGGATTAATGGAAATTAATGGTACTAAGAGATACAACTATATACAACTGTTAGGATAGCTAACAAAAACAAGAACAACAACAATAAGCAAACATGTTTAACAAACTGACAATTCTAAGTTCTGGTGAGTTTGCGGAATAAATGGAATTTTCAGGCATTACTCTTGATGGAAAATAGGAAATTCTCTTTGGAAAACAGTTTGGCACTTTTGAATAAAATTAAGCACATACTAATTGTATCATAAAACAATCCTACTACTAGATATTTACTCAAGAGAATAGAAAGCATATGGTAATGTGAAGAAATCTACTTAAATGTTTATATAAAGCAGCTTTATTCAGAATTACCAAAAAAAACTAAGAACAACCCAATGTGCATCAGTTGGTGAATGGATAAACACATTGGCATGTATCTATACAACGGAATATTCCTCAGCAACAAAAAGCAACAAATTATTGGCACATGCAACAATGTGGTTGAATTGAAGAATATTATGCTATATGGAAAGAAGCCAGATCCAAAAGGCTGCATACCATATGATGACATTTATGATATATTCACGAAAAGGCAAAACTATAGGGACAGTAAAGGGGTCAGTTTTTGCCAGGGGCTGGAGGTGGAGGGAGGGAACTGATTACAAAACAGATGAGGAGGCTTTTTGGGTGATGAATGTATTCTAAACCTTAATTGTGGGGGTGGTTATATGAGTATATACCTTTGCCAAATTTCGTAGAATTATATCACCAAAAAGGATGAATTTTTCTATATTATATTTGAAATAACATAACTGAATTTTTTTTTGAAAAATAATTGTCCTTGGTCACATGAGTTATTTTGGCAGTGGGATATCATTACATAGCTCAGTTGGTGACACATACAAAAAAATTTCATAAATATTTTTTTATCTGAATTGAAAATAGTTGCATGATTTCATTTACAATGTTGATTTGAAATCATTCTTGCTAGGAAGGGAAATGGTGCCATTATTCTACTCTTTTTTTTTTTTTAATCATCCTATTTTCCCCATTCCTGAATCTACAGTGTTCCCTGATTCAGTGAATCCCTTAATTCATATTGTTCCATTTCCCATGCTTGCAGACAGAAATTCTGGCTCTTTGATGTGTCAAAAGTTTTTTAAATACTCACAGAGATACTCTGCTAAACAGGTGTTACAACTTCCCCAAAGTTACCCAGCAACGGAACTTGAAGCAAAATCAAGACTCCCACTGTGAGGCAGTCCTCAAAGACAGTTTTGTTAGGTAATACTCACTCAAGAAAATCTCTCTGGTGGGGGTACCTTGTTTTTCTGAGTAAGCCAGAAGTTTGTGCTAGGAAATATGATTTTGCTTTGTAGCTAGACTTACTGCTAAAGTAGACACAGGTCTGCTGCACTGCAAGTTCTGAGAACAGTTTGAACCAAACCAAACAGTGGCCCCAAAGGCATAAAAATTATAATGAAGGAAGTGATGGCTCAACAAATATCATTAAGTCTCTATGTGAAACTGCCTACTTTGATTTGCAGTATTTGACACTTTAAAACTTCAGTCCTGGCTAATGTGCCTATCCCAGAGATTTTTGGGCTCCCAATAGTGAGCCAAGCTGGGGGAGTGCTGCTCTACCTGCACATGCTACATGTGGACAATTGTGCTAATTTTTAAAAGCACAAGCTCAACATTTTTATACCTGCATCCAGGATTCTGACTGGAAAGCAATTCCTGTTCCAAATAGATTCTCCATGGTGTTGAACAAGCAGAAGGTTGTCAGGGGCTGTGAAAACTATATTTGTTGGATAGGAAGAGCTATCATGTTCATAATGGATTCTACTTCAGGAACCTAATACGTAGACATGCATTTTAACCGCCTCTTTTATTATCTTCTTTAAAAAAATTACTTCTGTGAAATTACCTTGCTAGTTTTCCTCGAAAACTCTTCTTTCAGTTTTCTGTGTAATATAATCTTGTAGCCACATCTCAGAAACCCAGATGTTCCAACCATGCCATGTGCATTTCATTCTCATTTTCTTTTGATTACTTGAGGCCAGCTGAGGTCTACATAGACATCATATTCGTTGCTATTTCTCGGTAGCCTGACATTAACAATTAAGTTTAATGACTAATGGCTTCAAAGTGAAGCACACTGTTTGTGATTATGACACACTCCAATTTTGATCTTCTATGTTCAGACTGAAAATATTCCCCTTTCTTCCAAAATTAACTGAAGACAATGTTCATTCGACTCTTATAAGATTTGAGTGTACATATTATATAATTATCTATTATTTGCTAATTAGACTATTATTCTATTCTAAAGAAGAAGAATGTTCTCCAAACAACCCATTATAACTTTCCGACAGTTGGTGCCAGATGAGACTAAAAAATGCAGTTTACCAGAGAATATTATTTTATTCATTTTACAAGTTATGAAATACTTCTTCAATAACTATTTGTTGGTTTCTCAAAGGCAATATTCCATGTGTATTAACAGGTAATTCAAGTGTTAAATTCCTCTGTAACAAAAGAAGTTGAATTTTTGTAAAAAGTGGAAAACATTTCCTTCCAGTCCTCTCAGGTACCAGAATCACAGACGTCAGTAAAAGAGAGGGAATAGGGCAGGACTCTTCTTATTTCCACAAATTTTCAGGAAATGTGACTTGGCTTTGTATCTAGTGGATTTGGGCTTCTGCTGCTTTAAATGGCCCAGTGGCGTTCCAATCCTTAGATTCAATCTATTGGTGTGTTTGTCTTATAAATTC
>NW_016107850.1:1274361-1276861 GCF_001604975.1 Cebus imitator
TAATAAAATGGTATATTCAATCTTTCTAACCAGATAGCTGGGCATATTTGCCTTCATGTCTTTATTTCTATGTCATGTTCTCTACATTAGTCAGGTCGGGCTAAGTTATGCTGTGGTAACAATTTACTTCAGAATTTTAGCAGCTTATTGAATTTTATTTTCATTTACGTGAAGTCCACTGTTGGTCTGGAAAATTCTGCAGGGCAGCTTTCCTGAAGGTGAAGGGCTTATTATTCCAGACTGCTTCAATCTTACCAGCATGTGTATTTGCATGTTTCTATGATTCTGTGGAAAAGGAAAATGAACTTGAAAGTCATGCACCAGCTCTTAAATGCTCCTAACAATGACATGTTACTTTCATTCATATTTTATTGGTCGAAATGTCTGCATGATCGCACTTCACTTTAAGGGAGCATGTAGTCTTCTGTGTGCCCAGAAGGACCAGAGAACCAGACGTCAGATAGTTAGCAATGTGTACTACTTGACTAATTAAAAAAAAAAAAAAAACCTCCACCGCGTGCGGCAGTTCACACCTGTAATCCCAGCACTTTGGGAGGCTGAGGTGGGTGGATTACTTGAGGTCAGCAGTTCGAGACCAGCCTGGCCAACATGGTGAAACCCTATCTCTACTAAAAATACAAAAATTAGCAGAGTGCAGTGACACAGGCCTGTAATCCCAGCTACTCAGGAAGCTGAGACAGGATAATCACTTGAACCTGGGAAACGGAGATGGCAGTGAGCTGAGATTGCACCACTGCACTCCAGCCTGGGCAACAAAGCAAGACTCCATCTCAAACAAACAAACAAAAAACTTCATACTTGAATTCATTATCCAAGGTAGACAAGGTTTTGTTTGTTTGTTTCTTTCCATACACCTGGTACAAATCTTTTCATTTGGTTCTTTTGTTTTCTATATCTGTAATCTCAAACATTAGGATTTTGCAGAAGGGATTAAAAATTGTGTATGTTTGAAGTTTCTCAAGTAAAATATGCTGCTATGTATTCTGGATACCATGTACCATCAATAATAATTTGTAATAGTTGTCCTTGTAAAATCAGCTTGACATAGAGAGTCAAAGTCAGTCTTCGGCAAATTGCATATAGGTGGCTTCTCATCAGAGCTCCACAACTGCATTTCCTATATAGTCCCCAACGTGAGTAGAAGAGTGTTTCCTCTCCCTGCATTTTAGAATGCTAGTATCTCCATTCTTTGTTTTGTCTTCTCCTTTCCTTCCCATTATAACTTAAAGTTTGTGTTATGAGTTATTATTTGGGGTCAGATTTATTATTTCTTGGAGGTGAAGGCCTAGCATTGCAAAGAAAGAGAGAAAAAGGAAGGAAGGAGGGAAAGAAGGAAGGAAAGAGGGAAGGAAGGAAGGAAAGAGGGAGGGAAGGAAGAAAGAAGGGAAGGAAGGACAATCATGAATGCGTGTTGATTAGGCAACATACTCTTTATATTTAATATAGCTACATATGGCAAAAAGAAGATGGAACTCTCGCCTCTCTGAACTCACAGGAGAAAAGGCTGTCTTCAGCATGGGGAAGAACTATCAATGTCTATGATTCCTATTTTCATCCACCCTCACATCAATCCATTCCTATACATTTGCTGAGTACCTATTATGGATTAAGCTTTGGTTGTAGGTCCTGGGAGCACATAAATAAAGACAAAATTCTTGCCTTTGTGAGTTCCTATGTTTCTTTATTGGAAACTGTGAGGAAGAAGAGAGGTACATTAGGGACTAGGGAAGCATGGGATTGAAATATTTCAAACTATGGGTATGCTTTCTGAAAATCTGTGAGGAAAGATTGAACTTTGCAGTGACTTTTTGGTAAAAGGTCATACTATTCATTTCTATCTGAACCTTGCCAAAGTTTATTTTCTATTGAAAGAATGTCTGAGCTCTATATTTATAGGTTAACTTTTCTGCAGTCAACAACACATGTTACACCACAAAGAAAACAACAAATTATACCGAATTTGAAGGAGAGGACACACTTTATTAGCCTGAGTTTTGTGCTTACATTATTGTGTATCATATTCAGCTACCCATTTCCTTTATGTTTCTTTCAAGGAAGCTGACCCTACTTCACTTGTTGGACCAAATAGATTGTTTAGAAAGCCATGGTTAGAATGACATATTTGTGAACATTTGGAAAATCAAATGTACTTTAAATGTGGGGAATTTGTCTTCTGATATCTTTGTTCAAGCTTTGTATGTAAAGAGAATTGTTAAGCAACTTTACTCAGTACTAGAAAATAAGGCAAAAGGAAAGTGACAGAATGTCTTTTCAATATCATATAGGCAATAATTTTCAGGCCCACTACAGGATTATTTAGCGTATGTAGTTTGACTCACTGCTTGCTATAGCTTAAAGTTCCCAGCTTAAAGTTCTCTTTTCTAGTTGCAGTTCATTTAAAAAAAAAAAAAAAAGGAAGCTCCCCTATTTAATAAAGCTACATGTAACAAGTAAACTTGGTATACCTGGCAGGTATAAA
>NW_016107850.1:1281861-1284974 GCF_001604975.1 Cebus imitator
TACATCAGGCATTATATCTACAATGACAACTACAGGTGGTAAATTGGTAACGGAATAGTTTTATTCAAGCAGGCAAAAACATCTTGATGTGAGGTTTAAGAAACAAATTATAATCCTTTTTAAAAGCTAAAAGTTGCCAATGCCTTCTGTTAACTCCAAGTTTTGGTCAACATAATAGACATTTACATAAGCTTGCACTGCTCTGGATTTGGATATTTCTTTGGTGGTATGGTATGAAAAATTTGCCAGAGCCTCATTTTCAGTTTGTGTTATTCTGCTCATCCTCATTTTACATTTTCAATACTGATGGGCGAGTACTAGAACAACATCTTCTACCTCAGCTCTACTTGGATGTTGTTAGAATTATACATTTGTTGTCATATATCAAGCTGTTTTACCTTATTTTGTAGATAACTACCTTTTAACTTTGGAATAAACTGCCTAATAAATGGGGCCCATGGAGGCAGCCTTTCCTAGGTAGAGGGAAACAAAGTACTATCAATAGTGAAAATATATGAGCTTCAAACAATTGCATGATTGGATAACTAAGACATCGTAAGTTTTGAAAAACTTGTAATTTTAGTTTAAACGTTTATTTTGCATTAACATTGTGGCCACAATTTTTTTCTTCCTTGGAGATGGAGCCTCCCTCTGTCACCCAGGCTGGAGTGCAGTGACACGATCTTGACTTCACTGAAACCTTTGCCTCCCAGGTTCAAACAATTCTGCCTCAGTCTCCCAAGTAGCTGGGATTACAGGCATGCACCACCATGCCTGGCTAATTTTTGTATTTTTAATAAAGACAAGGGTTTCACCATGTTGGCCAGGCTAGTCTTGGACTCCTAACCTCAAGTGATCTGCCCACCTCAGCCTCTCTAATTACTCGGATTACAGGCAAGAGCCACCACACCCGGCCCACAATGTTTTGTTTTTGTTGTTTGTTTTTTTCTAAATCAACCATAAAGTGTAAATATCTGTTCTTCTTTCCCCCATATGAGCACCATAGCTCCCAATCAAATTTAATAATGAGTGTAACTACACTATAAGAGCAATAAGATTTGGGGAGAATTTGATTTTTAAAAAACAGAAATATTAGAAGGTATCCAAAACATTTTCCCTTCAAAGGAAAGTACTACTTTCCTAAGGCTTCATAATAAAGTATTCATTCTCTATTCTATCCACCTTCCCCAAATCAGCATTTTCTATAATGGCATTGGAGGCCAGCTTTTAACTCTTAAATTTGTAGCCAGGTTTGAAATAACTTGAATCAAACATTTATTCATGGGGCTTAATGTAAAGGTGTTTAATCAGAGTTTCAGAACTGAAATTCAGATTCAACATTTTAGAACTAGAAATGTTTGATTTTCATTTTCTAGCATATATGTTGTAGGGTATATTTTAAGCATGAATGTTCTCCCGATTGTGACATTTAAGGGTAAATTATGAAATAACAACACTGCTATTGGAAATATTTCCCATAAAATCTCTATGGCATCTATTTTTGTGTATTTCAAAGACTATAGTTGTTTCAACGTTATCATTAAGGATTCCTGGGCCTAAAATTTTCTAAGATGATCTGATTAGATTAGCATGAAAACACATGAAACATTCAATGAATCAGAATGCTTACACAGAATTATAGTAATTATGTTACTTCAGATCTAGTATCTTTGAGTGAATTATTTTACACTTGGCTGTTAAAACAAGATGAAAGGATATTTTCTGAGAAATTTGAGAGAAGACATTACAATTTAAAACATTTTAAATGACCTTTTGTTGTCTACATTTTCTGATTACAAAAGTGGTACACACTAATTCAGAAAATTTAACTTAAAACATAGGAGTGATATCTAAGGCAAAAAAAGAAAGAAAGTTCTCTGTCATTTCCACCCTAAATAACCACTCAAAACAGTATTTCAAACTCAGGCTACAAGAGGTTATTTGGAAGAAGCTTAAGCAGGGAAGTGTTTTAATTAAGGCTTTCTTGATGAGAGTATCTACAAAGCAACTGTAGCATGGGGACAAAAATGCTTCTTGAAAAAAATAAAATAAAAATTATTTTATATTCGGTTAACACATTAAAATATACTCTATTATTTGAGGAGTTATTACCTATGACAATGCTCTTCATATTGAATATATCAATTGATAATTTATTTAGCATAGCTGTCTCTTTAAGCATTAGCATTTTGCTTAAAACACCTAGAATAGCTTGTCCACTGCTGCCGCCTCCTTCTTCTGCCGCTCCTGGGGCTGCTTGTGTGCTCGTTTGGTGCGAACCTGGTACCTCTTTTGTGAAGCGGCAGCTGAGGAGGCTCCAGCGCTCGCTATGGCCGACGAAAAGCCCAAGGAAGGAGTCAAGACTGAGAACAACGACCATATTAATTTGAAAGTGGCGGGGCAGGATGGTTCTGTGGTGCAGTTTAAGATTAAGAGGCATACACCACTTAGTAAACTAATGAAAGCCTATTGTGAACGACAGGGATTGTCAATGAGGCAGATCAGATTCCGATTTGACGGGCAACCAATCAATGAAACAGACACACCTGCACAGTTGGAAATGGAGGATGAAGATACAATTGATGTGTTCCAATAGCAGACAGGAGGTGTCTACTGAAAAGGGAACCCTGCTTCTTTACTTCAGAACTCTGTTCTTTAAAGACCAAGATTACATTCTCAATTAGAAAACTGCAATTTGGTTCCACCACATCCTGACTACTACAGTATAGTTTTCTCTATTCTTTCATTTTCCCCTTCCCCATTCCTTTATTGTACATAAAGTAACTGGTATATG
The DNA here is from genome assembly GCF_001604975.1 of Cebus imitator. Taxonomy (NCBI): domain Eukaryota; kingdom Metazoa; phylum Chordata; class Mammalia; order Primates; family Cebidae; genus Cebus; species Cebus imitator. The sequence continues at coordinate 1,284,656 of NW_016107850.1, forward strand.
TGCACAAGCATATTGCCTTTTTTTTTTTAAACAGCCAATGATATGTTTTGATTGACATCAAGTGGAGACGGGATGGGGAAAAATACTGATTCTGTGAAAATACCCCCTTTCTCCATTAGTGGCATGCTCATTCAGCTCTTCTCTTTATATTCCAGTAAGTTATTTTGCTCTCACTGTTTTAACAAAAATACAACATAAAAATCCTTGCATACCTTGTTTGATTGGAGACTTTTAATGTTTTTCATTTATCATTGTAAAACCAAGGACAATTTTATAACTTTTTTGTACGTAGCTGTTACATGTAGGGCAATCTGTCTTT
>NW_016107850.1:1285099-1290321 GCF_001604975.1 Cebus imitator
TAGAATACACTTTGTTTCAGTGTAATTTTTAACATGATGTAGGAATTTTGCAAAGAAAATTTCCATCATAAATAACAGTAGAGTCTAGCAAAATGTCTAGATCTTGGGAATCATGGGAATCTATTAGAAGTTGATTTGAAGCCAGCTTCACCTTTTTCTGGCTTCATTTCTTTATTTACTGAATAATATTGTTATCTGCCATGGCAGCTTATAAGAGTGTTATAGGTAGCAAATAAATAATATATAGGGGACTGTTTTGAAATTATTTTAAGAAAATAATCCTGAATAACTATAGCCCTCCTTTTCATTTTAATTGCAATGTTGGTGATGTTAGGTTAGTTACCTGGAGCAAGCATTCTAATTGCTAATTTCATTATGCAAATCTAAAAACTTAAAGCAAATGTCTTTGGAGTGTAATTACCCAGGAGACAAGAACTGGTATTTTTTCTCAACAAGCATACCAGCATAAGACATAAAATAAACACAAGGTCACAGGGAGCCAGCAGACATTGGGTTGAGTTTACGTCTTGCCACTTAGTAAATATGACCTTAGGCAACACATTAGAGCCAGGTGCCTTGATTGCTTCATATTAAAAATAGGGATAATAACACTTTTCCAGACTATCTCAAAGAAATAGTAGAAGGTGTAAATGAAGTAGTGTGTGAAAGCTCTTTGTAATCTCTGAAGCCCAACCCCAAATAAGGTATTATAAATTAGTTACTGTAACCTCACTAGAATGTGAAGTAGCACTGGAAGTTAGAGAGGAGGAGATGGGGCGTTCTAAATAAAGGCAGTAAATAAATTCACTCAGTGTACAAACTTTCCCTTTTCTCCACAAAAACAATCAAACTCAAAGAAGCAGAGGAGAACAGTGGCTAGCAGAGTCTAGGGGAGTGGGAGATGATGGATAAATAAGATTTCTTTTCCCTTACATTGAGATATATTGCACATCATGGTGAATACAGTAAATATTAATGTATTGTACATATCAAAAGTGCTGAGAGTAAATTTCAAATGATCTCACCACAAAAAAATAACTATTTGAGGTGATGGATATATTAATTCACTTGATGTAATTATTCCACACGTATTCAGAAATCATAACACCAATCTCTACACAGTAAAAATAAAGTACTGGTGCACATAACAATACGGATGTTGGGCAGAACAAAAGAAGAAGCCAGGCAAAAAAGACTATATACTGTATCATCACATTTTTGTAAGATTCAAAAGAAGGCAAAACCAAGACCTAGACAAAGGTACCAGAACAGCAGTTACCCTGGGAATGGGGGTTGGTTTGAGGGGATGGGGTCGCAGGTTGGAGTTGAGCAAGAAACCTGAGAAGAAACCTTCTGAGATGACAGAAATTTCCAAGGTCTTCATGGAAGCTGTGATAGCGTAGTGATATTTCTGCTAGGATGTCTCGTTGACTGCTCAAAATTTTAGATCTGAAACAGAGCTCTTCAATTATTTTATCCAACTCCCTTATTTTAAAGATGATTTAAAAAATGACTAACAGAAACTTAGTGATAACACCATAATGGCACAGCTCCTTGTACTGTATCTCCCATATATGCAACAGCTATACCTCCACGAATTTTCTCAGCAAATTCTCCTTTTCTTCTTCTTTCCTTCAACACCAACTTCCACCTTCTACTTCTAAGACATAGCCTGAATGTGACCACTTCTCTCTGTGCCTCCTTACTACCCAAACCTTTGCCCAAACCACAGCATCTTCCTTAAAAGGCTGACCATTTCTACTGTAGATCTCCTCTTCACAAAGCAGACAGAATCATGTACATTTAAAAATTGCTTTTAGTAAACATTGAACAGAAAAAGAAAAAGAAATTCATGGAAATTATAATCATTCTATAATTACGTTATACACTGAATGGCTATGTTCCCCCAAAATTCATATATTGAAATCCTAACCTACAGAGTTATGGTATTAGAAGGTGGGACTTTTGAGAGAAAATTAGGCAATGAGGGTGGAACCCTCATGAATGGTGGGATTAGTGCCCTTGTAAAAAGGCCCCCAGCAAGCTTGCTCACTTTTTCTGCCATGTAAGTATGCAAGGAGAATCCCATTTTCTGCAACCTGGAAGAGCACTCTCACCAGAACTGACCATGTTGGTGTCCAGATCTCAGATTTCCCAGCCTCTTGAACTTTAAGATATAAACGTTTGTTTTTTAAAATATCCAATTTATAGTATTTTGTTATAGAAGCCCAAGTTAAGACAAATAATCATCTATGTGCCTACCACCCAGATTAAGAAAAAGAACATTGCTTCTTATGTTTTTTCCTCTGATTCCATACTGTCCCTTCTGACTAAGGTAACTCACTAGCTTGATATTTGCGCTTATTGTCCACTTTCATTCATTATAGTTTCATTACATGTTTGTTGCTTAGGTTGCCTGTTTTTCTATTTTTTTCACATAGAATCATATACTATACATTCTTTTTGCTCTCCTGAAATTCATCCATGTTGTTGTGTGTAATTATAAATCATTCATTTTCACTGTAGCAAAATACTTATATACAGTGTGAAAATATCACAAGGCACTTGTACATTCTACTGTTTTTAGATGTTTGGGTCACAAATATTTTTTTTCTATTTTAAACAGCCCTGCTTCGTGCATTTTGTGTAAGAGGTTTTATAGAATGGGTTTTTTTTAACTGCACCAGGGACTTTTTTTGGAAATCTGGTAAAGCTTATTGGCTTCCTTTTCAGATTAAGTTTTTAAATGCACAAAAATAAAATAATAGGATTATAAAAGACACCAATTATACTGAAACATGGTTATAAAAATGTTAAATTTTTAAATAATGTTAAATATCTTTCTTTATTAATCCATTAAATAACAAGATCTAGGGATAGGTCGAATAACTTCCTTGGTTTTGAAGCAGTAATTAAAAGACATTTACACTCAGTTATCTTCAATAGTTGTAATGTGATACAACAATATTTTTGTTTCTTTGGTGACAAAGTCACTGGTACTGCTAAGACTGCTGTGGTTTGTTGCCTATATTCACAAACAAATGAAATAAATAAAGTAAATGGTAGATTTCATTTAAGGACTAGAAATAAGCAATTTTTTCCCATTCAAGTTCACATGGCCTTTACATTCTAACCATGGATTTTAAGATCAGAAACCTTTATTCTATGTTATATTCCTACTTTGCTTAGATTATGGAAGTGAAAAAAAGGGAAAAAATAGGATATATTCCTGGAAGAGGAATTGTTTTATAGTAGTGCGAGCATCTTATATAGATATTCATTGCTGTTGTGCCTATTTATACATCTGTCTCAGTCCATTTATTCTTTTATAAGAAAACATCTTAGACTGGGTAATTTACAAAAGGCATACATTTATTGTTCACAATTCTGGAAGCTGGGAAGTCCAAGAACAAGGCATCAACAGATTAAGCATTGGTACTTCCATCTTGTTGCCAAGATCAAGCCCTTGGTGAGGGTTTGCTCTATGCTTCAAAGATGGTGCTTTCTAGCTGTGTCCTCACATGGTAGAAGGGCAAAGGGCCTAATAAGTTCCCTCAGGTTTCTTTTCTAAAGGCACTAATTCCATTCATGAGGACAGAGACCTCCTGACTTAATCACCTTCTTACATTCCCACCTTGTAATACTACATTGGAGATTAGTTTTCAACATAATGAATTTAGGCAATAAACATTCACACCATAGCAACACTCACCAGCGGTATTTGAGTTCCCACTGATACATATGTTAGTCAGCATTCGATATTAACAGATTTCTTAATTTTGCCAATCTTGATAGTATAAAATATTATTTCATTAAATTTGTATTTAGCAATATTCTCTAATTAATGCTGAGACTAAGCATATTTTCATATGTTTATTGGCTATTTGGGTTTCCTCTTCCATAAGGTGCTTGTTAAGGTCTTCTGTTCATTATTTTTTTCTTCTAGGTTTGTCTTTCACTTAATTCAAAGGAATTCTATATATATATGTGTATATATATGCATATATATGACATTAATACCTTCATATATATTGTAAATACTTGGCTCTCTCTTGTGTCTTGTCTTTTTTTCTCTCTCTCTTTATGTTGCATTTTGAATAGATGTTCTTAATTTTAATGTGGTTGAATTTATTAAATTTTTACTTTATGAAATTATTAAGATTTGTGTCACATTTAAGAAATTATTACTTCCCACATGGTAATCAAGACATTCTTCTATATTTTGTTAAAATGCTTTCTGGTTTAGAGTTACGAATATTTTGTAGTTTAGAACTAATTTTAGTATATCACATGACATAGAGTTCCAATTCATTTTTTTCTCACATATTTAACCAGTGGTCTCAACTACATATTGTGAAATCTGTTTTTGTTTCCTACTGACAGGATTTCCATAAAATATTTTCAGTCACAGATACATCTATTTCTAAAATCTCTGCTCGATTTAATTAACTTATCTATTCTTGCACTAAGACTAAAAAGCATTATTTTACATTTATGATCATTATAGATTGTTCCTCTTTGGCAATATCTTGGCTATTGATAAACAACTAAGGCTCTTTCCATGGCTTGCCTCTGGGATCCTCAAAACGTGGCTAGAAGATGAGGAGAAGAAAGTATAAAGGGTGCAGAAAAGACACACCGACACCTAACTGATTTGGAATAAAAGTGACATACGATTCAGTCTTGCATTTGATTGCTGAGAATAGTCACATGGGCCCACCTAGGTCCACCTGGTAGGCAAAGGTTGTTCTATTTATATATTTATTTATTTATTTAATTGCATTTTAGGTTTTGTGGTACATGTGAAGGACAAGCAAGATTGTTGCATAGGTACACACATAGTAGCGTGATTTGCTGCCTTTCTCCCCTTCACCTATATCTGGCATTTCTCCCCATGCTATCTCTCCCCAACTCGCCACCCTGCACTGTCCCTCCCCTATTTCCCCCAGTGTATGATGCTCCCCTCCATGTGTCCATGTATTCTCATTGTTCAGCACCCACCTATGAGTGAGAACATGCGGTGTTTGATTTTCTGTTCTTGTGTCAGTTTTCTGAGAATGATGGTTTCCAGGTTCATCCATGCCCCTACAAAGGACACAAATTCATCATTTTTGATGGCTGCATAATATTCCATGGTATATATACGCCACATTTTCCCTGTTCAGTCTATCATCGATGGGCATTTGGGTTGGTTCCAGGTCTTTGCTATTGTAAACTGTGCT
>NW_016107850.1:1291707-1292930 GCF_001604975.1 Cebus imitator
TTTCTTTTTCTTGCCTGCTTGCTCTGGCTAGAACTTCCAATACTACATTGAATAGGAGTGGTGAGAGAGGGCATCCTTGTCTAGTGCCAGATTTCAAAGGGAATGCTTCCAGTTTTTGCCCATTCAGTATGATATTGGCTGTTTGTTTGTCGTAAATAGCTTTTATTATTTTCAGATATGTTCCATCAAAACCTAGTTTATTGAGGGTTTTTAGCATAAAGCTCTGTTGAATTTTGTCAAAGCCCTTCTCTGCATCAATTGAGATAATCATGTGGTTTTTGTCTTTGGTTCTGTTTATGTGGTGAATTATGTTTCAACATAATTTCAACCTGCGTGTGTTGAACCAGCCTTACATCCCTGGGATGAAGCCTACTTGATCATGGTGGATAAGCTTTTTGATGTGCTGTTGCAATCGGCTTGCCAGTATTTCATTGAAGATTTTTGCATCTATGTTCATCCTGGATATTGGCCTGAAGTTTTCTTTTCTTGCTGATACTCTGCTGGGTTTTGGTATCAGGATGATGTTGGTCTCATAAAATGATTTGGGAAGGATTCCCTCTTTTTTGATTGTTTGGAATAGTATCATAAGGAATGGTACCAGCTCCTCTTTGTATGTCTGGTAGAATTCGGCTGTGAACCCTTCTGGACCTGGGCTTTTTTTGAGTGGTAGCCTCTTAATTGCTGCCTCAACTTCAGATCTTGTTATTGGTCTATTTAGGGTTTTAACTTCTTCCTGGTTTAGGCTTGGGAGGATGCAAGTGTCCAGGAATTTATCCATTTCTTCCAGGTTTACTAGTTTATGTGCATAGAGTTGTTTGTAATAATCTCTGATGATGGTTTGTATTTCTCTGGAATCTTTGGTGATATCCCCTTTATCGTTTTTTATTGCATCTATTTGATTATTCTCTCTTTTCCTTTTTATTAATCTGGTTAGTTGTCTGTCTATTTTGTTGATCTTTTTGAAAAACCAGCTCCTGGATTTATTGATTTTTTGAAGGGTTTTTTGTGTCTCTATCTCCTTCAGTTCTGCTTTGATCTTAGTTATTTCTTGTCTTCTGCTAGGTTTTGAGTATTTATTTTATTTTTTTTTTTATCTTACTCCTCTAGCTCTTTCAATTTTGACAACGGGTGTCGATTTTAGATCTCTTCTTGCTTCTCATGTGGGCATTTATTGCTATATATTTTCCTCTAGAGACTGCTTGAAATGTGTCCCAGAGATTCTG
>NW_016107850.1:1293032-1298536 GCF_001604975.1 Cebus imitator
TGCTGAGAAGAATGTATATTCTGTGGATTTGGGGTGGAAAGTTCTGTAAATGTCTATTAGGTTTGCTTGGTCCAGGTCTGAGTTCAAGTCCTGGATATCCTTGTTAATTTTCTATCTCATTGATCTGTCTAATATTGACAATGGGGTGTTAAAGTCTCCCACTATAATTGTGTGGGAGTCTAAGTTTCTTTGTAAGTCATTAAGAAGTGTTCTTATGTACCTGGGTGCTGCTGTATTGTGTGAGTATGTATTTAGGATTGTTAGCTCTTCTTGTTGCATTGATCCTTTTACCGTTACATAATGTCCTTCACTGTCTCTTTTGATCGTTGTTGGTTTAAAGTCCATTTTGTCAGAGACAATAATTGCAACTCCTGCTTTTTTTTGCTCTCCATTTGCTTGGTAAATCTTCCTCCATCCCTTTATTTTGAGGCTTTGTGTATCCTTGCATGTGAGATGGGTTTCCTGGATACAGCACATCAATGGGTTTTGGCTTTTTATCCAATTTGCCAGTCTATGTCTTTTGATTGGGGCCTTTAGCCCATTTAAATTTAGGGTTAATATTGTTATGTGTGAATTTGATCCTGTTATTTTTATGCTAGCTGGTTGTTTGCCCTTTAGTTGATGCAGTTTCTTCATTATGTTGATGCTCTTTACCATTTGGTATGTTTTTGGAGTGGCTGGTACTGGTTATTCCTTTCTATGTTTAGTGCCTGTTTCAGGAGCTCTTGTAAAGCAGGCCTGGTGGTGATGAAATCTCTGAGTACTTGCTTGTTTGCAAAGGATTTTATTTTTCCTTCACTTATGAAGTTTAGTTTGGCTGGATATGAAATTCTGGGTTGAAAGTTCTTTTCTTTAAAGATGTTGAATATTGGCCCCCACTCTCTTCTGGCTTGTAGGGCTTCTGCTGAGAGATCTGCTGTGAGTCTGATGGGCTTCCCTTTGTGGGTAACACGACCTTTCTCTCTGGCTGCCCTTAGCATTTTCTCCTTCATTTCAACCCTGGTGAATCTGATGATTATGTGCCTTGGGGTTGCTCTTCTTGAGGAACATCTTTGTGGTGTTCTCTGTATTTCCTGGACTTGAATGTTTGCCTGCCTTGCTAGGTTGGGGAAGTTTTCCTGGATAATATCCTGAAGAGTATTTTCCAGCTTNTGAATGTTTGCCTGCCTTGCTAGGTTGGGGAAGTTTTCCTGGATAATATCCTGAAGAGTATTTTCCAGCTTGGATTGATTCTCTCCGTCACATTCAGGTACACCTATCAAACGTAGATTAGGTCTTTTCACATAGTCCCACATTTCTTGGAGACTTTGTTCATTCCTTTTTACCCTTTTTTCTCTAATCTTGCCTTCTCGTTTTATTTCGTTGAGTTGACCTTCGACCTCTGATATCCTTTCTTCTCCTTCGTCAATTTGGCTGTTGAAACTTATTCATGCTTCACGAAGTTCTCATGTTTTTCAGCTCCATCAATTCACTTATATACCTCTCTAAGTTGTTTATTCTTGTTAGCATTTCGTCAAATGTTTTTTCAAGGTTCTTAGTTTCCTTGCATTGGGTTAGAACATGTTCTTTTAGCTCACAGAAGTTTCTCATTACCCACCTTCTGAAGCCTGATTCTGTCAATTCATCACACTCATTCTCCAACCAGCCTTGTTCCCTTGCTGGTGAGGAGTTGTGATCCCTTGTAGGAAGAGAGGTGTTCTGGTTTAAGGTATTTTCATCCTTTTTGGGCTGGTTTCTTCCCATCTTTGTGGATTTAACCACCTGTCTTCTTTGTAGTTGTTGACTTTCAGATTGGGTCTCTGAGTGGATGTCCGGTTTGTTGGTGATGAAGTTACTTCTTTCTTTTTCTTATTGATGAAACAATGAAGTTATTTCATTGGTGATGAAGTTATTTCCTTTTAACAGTCTGGCCCCTCTGCTGTAGTACTGCTGAGGTCCACCCCAGGCCCTGCTTGCCTGGGAGTCACCTGTAGTGGCTGCAGAACAGTAAGGGTTGCTGCCAGTTTCTTCTTCTGCTATATTTGTCCCAGAAGGATACTCACCAGATGTCTGTCTGAGCTCTCCTTTATGAGGTGACTCTTTGGACATCTGGGGGTCAGGGAGCTGCTTGAGGAGACAGTCTGTCCTTTATAGGACCTCAAGTGCTGAGCTGTGAGCTCCACTGTTCATTCAGAGCTGCTGGGCAGGTATGTTTAAGTCTGCTGCAGCAGAACTCATAATACCCTTTTTTTTATTTTTATTTTTCCCAGTTGCTCTGTCCCTGGGAATTAGGGCTTTATTTATGAGTTTCTGTTGTGCTGCTTTTTTCAGGGCAACCATGTCCAGAGAGGAGGCAGCCTAGTCACTGTCTGCCTGCAGAGGCTTTGCTGAGCTGCTGTGGGCTCCACCCAGCTGCCATGTGAACTTCCCTGCATTCCTGTTTATATTGGTATAGTTAGAACTGCCTCGGCAATGGCGGCCTACCTCTATAATGGTGGACTCTCTCTGTAATGGTGGGCTGCCTCAGCAACGGTGGGCTGCCTCAGTAATGGCAAACTACCTTTGTAGTGGTGGACTGCCTCAGTAATGGTGGACGCCCCTCCCCTACAGAGCTGGACCATCCTGGGTTCAGCTCTGCTTGCTGTGAAACTCTCAATCCAGAGCATTTCTGATTGCTGTTCTTTTAGGGGGGTGGGACTAGCTGAGCCTGATCACTTGACTCCCTGCCTCAGACCCCTCCCTTTTGTTTTTTTTAGTTGAATGGTCAGCTCTGTCTACCAGGTGTTCCAGTTGCCTGTTGAAAAGGCGCTGGGATCTGTATGATTTCCCATGCGGTGACCCACTGTGCCTGTGCCAGCTGAAACAGCCACACTGAGATTCGTGGTGCTTTTTTGCCCAGGAAACTCCTGGCCTGGCTCCCTCTTTCAGTCCCCTTTTTAATCAGTTGAATGGGTGCCTCTGTCTGCCAGGAGCACCAATCGCCAGCTAAAACGGTACCAGACCCGTTTATTTTGTATGGAGAACCACTGGCAAAACAGCCGTGCCAGGGAAAACAGCTGCACCCTCCAAACCAGCCATGCTGGTGACCCATGGGGCTCCTCTGCCTAGGAATCTCCTGGTCTGTGGGTAATAAAAATCCATCTGGAAATGAGGCGTCCACTCACCCTCTGCGCTTTTGCTAGGAGCTGCAATCCTGAGGTGCTCCTAATCAGCCATCTTGGATCCCTCCTCCAAATGTAGTTTCTTATTGCTCAAAAAAAAAAGGAAATTATTTCAGTGACTATCTGGGCTATTGCCTAGGAACATTTTACATCTGACTAATTAATGTGCTGTAAATGTTTGCTGGAGCTTTCTGGTCAAGACTTTTGGGATTGGAAACTTTTAATAGAAACATTATAAATTATTGATTCAATACTTAAATAATTATTGCATTATTTCAGTTACTTCTTCAGTCAGGGTTGGAAAATTATGAACTCTAGGAACTTTTATACTTCCTCTGAGTTTTTGTTTATTTTCATGAAGTTTATAATAGTTGAATTTAATCCTTATAATGTCTGTGACATCTATACTTATGTTTTCCTTCTCATTCCTAATCTTATTTATTAATATCCTCTCTCTTTTTTTTTCCATATTGGTCTGCTAGGATCTTTGTCAATTTTATTTACTCTTTTTCAGGGAACCAAATTTAGAAAGTTAGAATTGTTACATTTTTGTCTTGAAGTTAACATTTTATCATTATATGGTTATCCTTTTTAACTAATAAATTTTGGCATTAAAATTCATTTTATCTGATATTAATGTCATCATCCCAGCTTTCTTTCATTTGCTTGTTAATGCTTTATGTAGTTTTTTGCTTTCAAACTTTTTGTGTCCTTATATTTTTAATATGTCTCTTCTAGACAATATATATACCTGGATTTTGTTTTACTACATGTTTTTCCAATTTTTTCTCTTTAACTGGAGAATTTAGTCTCTTTTTACCTAATAAATATTCTCAATTTTAGTTTTCCAGAAATAGCTTTATTTTATTTTTTTTCAAAATATAATTTTGTGAGTTATAGAATCTTAGGTTACCAGTATCTTTTAGTACACTGGATTACTATTTCACTGTACCCTGGCTTCCTTTTTCACTCTTGAGAAGTAAAAAAGTTTTACCTGTATAATCTCAGTCTCTTCTTCCATGTTGTGTATTCTCTATTGTCTTTTTGTGTTGCAAATCTGAATAATCTCTTGGGATCTATTTTTCAGTTTTCCACTTCTCTTCTCAGCTGGATCAAGTCTGATATTTATTCTACCTCTTGAGTTATTATTTTCTATTACTATATTTAATTATAGTGATTCTATTTAAATTTTATTTCAATCTACTGGGTTAATTTTTGTAGTTTTTTCCTCCAATATGACATTTAATTTTTAAAAATGTCTTTGAAATTACCACATATATAACTTTTATATTTTCAACCTAAGATTTCCAGTATCTGATAACATAAGTCTAATTTGCTGATTGCTATTTCTGCTAACTCTTGCTCATGGTTTTATTAATCTGTTTTCATGCTGCTGATAAAAACATACCTGAGACCGGGCAATTTATGAAAGAAAGAGGTTTGATTTGACTCACAGTTCTGTGTGGCTGGGGAAGCCTCACAATCATGGTGGAAAGCAAAGAGGAGCAAGTCACGTCTTACATGGATGGCAGCAAGCAAAGAGAGAGGGGTGCTTCTTCAGGGAATCCTCCATTTTTATAACCATCAGACCTAATGAGACTTATTCACTATCATGAGAACAGCACAGGAAAGATCTTCCCCCATTATTCAACTACTTCCCACCAGATCCTTCCCACAACACATGGGAATTCCAGATGAGATGTGGGTAGGGACACAGCCAAAGCACATCAATGGTCAAGAGTTATTGTTTTATGTTTTTGTCTTGTTTTGTTTTGCATGCTTTGTGATATTAGTGACTTTTCCTTAGAAAAGTATCCATTGTTATTTCTCGGGTCATGAATAAACATGGATTCTTCTGATGAAAACTTTTATGGTTGTTTCTGATGGGGTTATCTGTGGGTACTATGAGTCCTAGAGAACTAAGTCATGATTATGAATTCTAAGATAAATTGTTTCTTTCTTCACTCAATACACTTCGCCCTGAAGACCAATGAGTAAATGGGTTTATTTATTTTCAGCCTTTCCTCTTACTCCCTCTCTCCTCTAGATTAGATTATGCCTAGTGATCTATCAACCTTCCTAACACTTTTAGAATTTATCTTCAACCTGCTGTTAAGCCTTTCTAGTGGCATTTTTTTAATCGGGTATTGTGTTTTTAGGCTCTAGGTATTTCATGTGATCCTTTTTAATAGTTTCTATTCTTGGTTGAGTTTGCATATATTTCATACATCATTTCCTTTATGACTTTAAGTACAATTAGAAAACCTGTTTTTAAAATCTTTGTTTGATATTTACATTCCTGGTTATCTTGGTATTGGCTTTTTTTGTATTATCTTTTCTCTTTAAAAGGGGCCATGTTTTCCT
>NW_016107850.1:1298645-1326836 GCF_001604975.1 Cebus imitator
TTTTAGGTAAATGGTTGATTTTTCTGAACACAGACCCCAGACTTGGAAATATTAGATCAGTTTTTCTAGCCTTTAGCTTGGTTACTTGAACCATATCCTATGCAGGCATGGTTCAAAAGTCAACGAGAGATTTGAGTACAGCTCATATGCAGAATTGGGGCTCCCTATCTATGGCTTTGTCCCTCAGAGATTTCTCCCCTCACTTTTTAGCTGCTATGATTGCCTCAGAATTTGTTCTCTGATTATTCAATCCAGTAAAACTGTCTTGTTTTTAATCTGCATATAGCTCCCCAGTAATACAACTGGCTTCCTCCTCAGAATAAGAGCCATGCAAAATTAAAAACTCATTTATTACCATTTCTTCTGTGCAGATATCAGCACCCTTTGCCGTCTTCCTGCTTTGTTCCCTTGCCAATGGCATCAAGTGTTTTTTTAAAAAAATATATTTTGCACAGTATATAGTTTTTATCTGCAAAGTAGCTGATCTAATATAATCTATTGAGCCATTCAGAAGTACAATCTACAGCCTAAATTTTAAAATGCTCACACATATTTCTAGGTCACCATGTCAGGATGGCTTCATTCCTTTGGGGTTCAAGCTTTATGTGGGTATGTTACATTAGTCTCCTGGGTGGGCCATAAGACTTATGGCTTGTCTCTTAATCCTCATGAGGTTACGAAAACTGAAGTTAAAACTCACCATATTTGAAACATCCCCTCACGTATAAGCTTTAGTCAGTGCTTCACTCACTTTTTTTAGTTTCCCACTTTTCTTAATTTTTGACTTTTTTAAACTGTGTATTCCATGTTTCTTACCAATACACATAGAAAAAAATTAATCCAGTATTTTTAGTTAGTATGAATTTGAGGGCCAGTCAGTTCATCTAGTCTATCAATCTGTTGGAAGGGGAAATTGGACAAGGGTTTTTTTAAAAAAATATATTAATCAAATCATATGAAATGATCACCGAACTGTTTAAAGCACTTCAATAATTTCTGATAACATTTAGCATAAAAATAAATTATTCTCAATGTCTTCCTCTGTAACATCATCTCGTGTCACTTTCCTTCTCTGCTCTAGCCATTTAGAGAAGCTTTAAAATCTTTGAACATGATATGATCTCTCCCATCTCAAGTACTTTCTATGTGTTATTTTTTTCTGCTTAGAGTTCCCCCTTTTCACCCTTGTCTAATCAAATTCTAGTCATTCTTTGATTCTCTGCTTCTTTGTAACCTCTTTCAGGCATTTTCCTTTGGTATCATAGACCAGTAATGAACTCCCATGTCTTTTACATTGGCCTCTTCTTCCACTTTTATGACACATATCACTTTATGCAGATTACACTTAGCCTAGTATACTCCATGGTGACAGCAACCACATCTTTCCTTCATCACTATTTCCCAAAATCTGATACAATGACTGTTACAGAGTTGGTCCTCAAAATTTAGCTGCTAATTATTTTGTTTGAATAAGTCACATAAGAATCTTATAAGCTTTGGGGCACATAGATTTTTATAAACCTTTTGGTATAAGAACCAGACCTTGAACATTGGTGACATTACCAGGATAATGCTGAGCTGAAAACCCCAACTAGCTGGCAGTTTTCCCCAGTCTTGTTGATTATGCACATCCCCTTGTTTTACCCCTTCCAAAAGTGATTTTATTATGTTATTCACTTACTCAAGAACACACTGTGTTCTTACCCCTTCTTGTGTACTCTAGTCTAAACTCTATAATTTGACGTTATATCCTGTCTACAACCTACCTACTTATCTATCCAAGTCTGTCTTCCACTACTTCCCAATACAAACATTCCAAACAATATCATACTATTCTCCCAATCGTTTTTTTGTCTTTGCATATTAAATGCTGTTCTTCAGCTTACATAATACTTGCTCACCTGTAGCACTTTTCTGCCTTGATTCCCTCATTCCCAAACTATTTCATCTTTGATGGACCAGTGTAAAACGTAAGTATAAAGACAATGTGGTGTAGTATTTAATAGCATTTTCTTTGTTACTTGACAGCTGTGTATAACTTTGGACAAATTACTTAGATTTTAGTGCCTCCACTTCATTTGCAAAATTGAGATAATAAGAGTAACTTATTCTATAATGCCTTTGAGATGACATCGTGATTTAATATATGAGTACACAGAATGGATCCTGGTGTATAGTAAGACATCAATATTTTTTAGCTATATTCAACACCTCCACAAAGCTTTCCAATCCCATTCATTCATTCCATTTCCCAATATTTGTCGTAAGTTTATTTTGTGTCAAATCCTTCACTAAGCATTGCTTGTAAAGGAATGAACAAGGAAGCTTAAGAAACTCACATAATTTATTAAGAAAGGGTAGCATATGCATTGGAACATGGAGCAGGGGCACCAAAATCAACCCAATCAACCCAGTGTAAGGACTTGAGATTGAATTGTCAAGAAAAGATTTCCTCAGGTTGGTGAGCTGAAAGAGACTTAATAGATAAGTTGGAGATAACCAGATGAAGAAGGTGGCAGGGACAGGGCCAGCAGGAAGAGGTGAGAAATAAGAGTGTATTCTGAAAGTATATGCATAAACCTGAGAGATAAGAGAGAACAAAGAACATTGAAGAGAACCACACATAGTTCTTTGTGACTGTGGCATATGGTGAGAAGAAAAGAGAGGTAAGAAGTAAACCTGGAGAGACTGGAATGTACATAAATGATCATAAGTGTTTTCATGAATTTGTCATGGCAGGATCTTAGACCCATTAGTCTTACTTATCAGTTGGAGAATTTAGAGAGAAATTTGTGGGCAACATTTTGTTATCAAGCTGTAATAGAAAAAATGCTGTTGACACTCCTCAAATATTAATTAATTTCCTAATATATACTAAGCCATGCACTAGATGACAGAGCAATAAATAAAAACTGGTGCCTACTCTCATGGAACTCACATTTTATTGTGGGGCACAGACAAGCAAATAGGCAGTTATAATGCAGAGTGAGAAGAACTGAGTTGGAGACAAGTGCAAGATGCTGAAGGAGTATAGAATGGGCACCTAAGCCAATTGTATGTGTGCATTGTTGTGGGTACTGAAGAGGGCATAGTTGTTCAGAGAAGGCTTTCCAGAGTTTCTGTCAATGCAGAGGCCTTCTATGAGCAAGGTGAAGGAAGCAGAGAGTAAGGAAAATCAAACCTTTAGGGAAAATACATATGGCTTGGCCTACCTTCATTGCTCTCTTCTCTAGATACTGATCTCATTTATTGTCTGCACTATTCATTGTAGCACTGGATCATAAATGCATCTTATGCAGCCTTAGATGACTATGTTATTTTTGTCTTCCTAGTCAAAATACAAACTCTTGGTTAGCAGAGATATGGCCATGGAGTTTTTTTCCAACACAATAGCAAGCAGTATTAGATAGGAAATGAATATTTACTGAATTAATTGGTTAACATTTTCCCTATTTTACTTAGTCTGCTCTAGGCTATTTTTACAAAGCAAGTAGACACTTTCCTGTCTCCCTCTCTCCTTCCCTCAAAGAAAAATTGTGCCTTAAATTTCTTTTCATCCTCTTAGATATATTTAATTCCTTTTAGTTGCAGTCCTCTAAAACAACTGTATAACACCTGCTTTCTTTTTCAACCGCAGAATCCTAAACTAAATGTAGTTCAGTAGTAAAGATTTAGTCAAGCCAAGTATAGACAGATTTCATACTGGATTTTGCTTACTTCTGTCACTAGTTTCAATCATTATATTCTTAAATCATGTAGGTTGTACATTCTTTCCACTTAAGTAATTTTCTTTGTCTTTTGTCTTTTTAATGTTAATATGTTAAATTAACATATATATAAATTATATATAAATATATATATATAAATTATAAATATATATATAAATATATATATATAAATTATAAATATATATATAAATATATATATATATTTATATTTATATATATATATTTTATATATAAACATATATATAAATTAACATAACTCTAATTAATGCCTGACACATAGTGAACATTACATCATGTTAGCTATTACTCATGTCATCATCATCTTCATCATAATTTTACTTCTATTCATTTGCGTTTGTGTCACAGTGTTTGTATAACTTTACACTTTCCTTTAATAAGTCTCTTGTATTTAATGAATCAACTTGAAATGTTATCTTGAATATAATACCTCTTTTCAGTAATAGATCCAGAGAACTAAAAAGAAACTTCAGCTTTTACAGATATGGAAACAAACTCAGAGAAGTTTAGTAACTTTTTCAAAGTCACAGAGCTTGTTGGTAGTGTCAAAAAGTTTCAAGTTTAAAGAAAAAGAACAAAATATTAATTGTTTTGGAGAGCAGCAAAATTGCCCCAACGTTTCTAAAATATTACCATAACTATTTACTCTAAAGACTAGCCTTAGAGAAAAAAACATAGGGAAAATTAAGACTTGGTTAGATGGAAAAACTTAAATGGTGTTTGCAGGCACATAATGATTTTTCCTCCCTCTCTATAAATGATATTACTTTGGTAGAGAGAGAAATGAAATGTGCTGACGTTATTTGTTCTTTGTGAAATCATGTTGCTCATTATTCAGCATTTTGTGTCCCTTTAGGTATATTCAAGTTGATAGTATAATGACTTTTTCCACTATCATCCTAGGTACTGAAGTTATGCTAACAGGTCTACAATTTTCCAAGATCATCCATTTAGTAAAATTGGGCACTGAGGTCTATCTCAGATTTCTGGCAGTTTTGTTCTGAGCAACTTTCTCAAAATAGCAGCAAAGAGATTTGCAATGACATGCACCATTGCCTTTAGAATCCTTAGTCACCAATCATTAGGGCCTGCTGATTTAAATGCTATTCAGAGTTTTCAAGTTATCTCCAAGAGTTTCTATCCTCAACTTACTTTGTATCAGTGCTTTTTACATCATATGTAGTTATCTAATGACATGAGACATAGAAGAAAGAAAAAGAATAAGCCTAAATCCATTCCTAGTCAGTTGACCAGCAGTTAAGTTTTCGCAACCCAGTATAATTTCACGTTTTGTCTTTTCTTGTCTGCTCTTATAAAAATTCTTCATTCCTATAAGGGTTTTTATTTATTTATTTATTTTTTATTAACTATTGTGATTCCTGCTTCAAATCCCAAAGAGCAAAGGATGGATATTCTCTTAAGTCAGTGGCTTTCAGACAGAATATTGGTTCTGTCTCTGTTCTTCCGGGTGGCATAAATTACTACATGACTCATCTCATGGGAAGAAGGCAGATTTGGACAACAAAATATTGGTTAAAAAAAACAGAGAAAAACAAAAATGCTGCTTTCCAGGTAAGCAGCAAATCACTTTAGCTACAAAGACACAAAATGTTTCCTTATCAGTTGGGGAACTTTCCTGATGTTATATTAACAATATGTGAGCTTTCCTATTGTTCTTTGAATCCAATTATATCCTGAAAGATCCATTTTGATTACATTTTTTCCAGTTTTCAAAATGTTTTCATCATGCTCATAAAGGAAATAAAAGTATTTTCCATTTTATAATCAGATCAGACTATGAAAATTCAAGGCATCTAAACAACACTTATTATCCTCCTCAAAAGAAAAGAAAATTTCAATTGTACTTCCAACCAGAGAATATTTAGATGACATAATTAAATGTTGCAAAGTTAGTGGTGAAATTGACAGTGAGGAATAAAATGTCTTTTAAGAATTGCTAGCAAAATGGTTCAGTAAATACCACATCATAAGCTGGTACATAACCCTATAGTATTACTTAAGATTCATTTCTAACTATTCAAAAATCTTGACAATAGCAAGATAATTTAAAATGAAAAAAAAACTACCTGAAGATTAACAAAAACTGCCAAATAGAAATATTTGGACTAAATATTTGCAGAATAATCAATGTTATGGTAATAAAGTTTCTGTTAAAAGTGGCATACTGACTTAAATCAGGAAAAATTAACAAAAAAAAACCAAGTCCTATCTTAATATCCCAACATCTGGACCATTAAGTTGATAGATGGCTGCAGAGGAAAACTGTCTGCAAATTTAGGTTGACAAACAGAGCAAAATCTACCTTGGCATCACCAGTAGAATGAAGAAGTGACATAGCAATTTGAGATGATATGGTTTTGCCTTTTAAAATGGTGAATGATGGTCCACATTTTAGACTTTAACTTTATGACCATAAAGCCCGTTTTAATTATTTTTGGTTATTTTGATCATGGGAATTTGCATGAATGACCCAGATGTAAAAGTAGCTCTTACTTGTCTTTATGTATAAAACACAATCCTCCTTTTCTTCTACCATTTGAAATAAAATTTAATTTTCTTAATATTTATCTGAGTATGAGCTTTTAAAAGATAAATAAATAGTATGTCAATCAATTTTATTTTTAGTATAACTAGCTTCAAGCTTCAACACGTTTGAATATTTCATTCTACAACTAAAATATGCTATTACATATTACATAAAGAGTAATAGGGAAAATTAATATTTATAAATTAAAGAGGAATAGAGAAAATATTAATTTCAAAATAGTAATTTTTCCTATTACTCATTATTTCTTTTTTTTTCAATTGTATTTGGGTTCTGGGGTACATGTGTATGTCCTGCATCCTGCAGGATTCTTGCATAGGTACACACATGCCATGGTGGTTTGCTGCCTCCATTCCCCTCGACTGTTGCCTACATCAGGCATTTCTTACTTTGAGAGGCCGAAGTGGGTGGATCACGAGGTCAAGAGATCAAGACCTTCCTGGCCAACATGGTGAAACCCCATCTCTACTAAAAATACAAAAATTAGCCGGGCATGGTGGCATGCGCCTCTGGTCCCAGCTACTTGGGAGGCTGAGGTGGAAGAATCCCTTGAATCCAGGAGGCGGAGGTTGCAGAGAGCCGAGATTGCACCACTGCACTCCAGCCTGGCAACAGAGCAAGACTCCGTCTCAAAAAAAAAAAAAAAGAAAAAAGAAAAAAAGAATGGGTCTGCCTTTCCCAGCCCACTGACTCAAATGTTAATCTCCTTTGGCAACACCCTCAGAGACACACTAAGGATCACTCCTTTGTATCCTTCAATCCAATCAAGTTGAATCTCAGTATTAACCATCACAGTCTCACACCCAAGAGATGATTTTTTCCTACTAAGCCAAAGGTGTTACAAATTTTAGTTTGGAGGACAGTGAAAACAATAAAACTAATATCTATTTGATAACTTGGTTTCTTTGATATAAGAATTTCAACAATTGTTTTATAGGTAGCTTATGTGATTATTTCATATTCTGTGTCCATATATAAGTGTTATGAATATGCTGGACCTATATATCTTGAAATAGGATAATTTTAAAGTTTTTCTTGATAATTGGTTCTAAAATTTTGATCGCCTTGTAAAAATATATGTATATAGAACTATCAGTCAGTACAGATATATGTCATTATAGACCTACAAATATATTTGTAATTATATGATTACACCCACGTCATACCTTTATAAATAACTTAATTTCAAAGTGATGTATTGTATAAAGCAACAACTCACATACACTCTCAATTCAATCTCCAGAGTAAGTACCAAAACATTTTCTTTAGAAAATAATAGAAAGTATAAAACACATACAAAAATACGAAGGTTGTTAAGAATGGTATTTTAGTTAACATATAAGAACATCTGGATGACCTTGGTTTGGCAGTGGCTTTTAGATACAACACCAAAAGCATGACACACAAGTGAAACAATTGGAAATTTTGGCTTTATTAAAATTAAAACTTGTTCTCTGCTATAGAATCTATGAAGGAAATGAAAATGCAAGTGACAGCCGGAGGGAAAATCTTTGCAGAACACATATCTGATAAAGGACTGTTATGCAAAATATATAAAGACCTCTTAAAACACAACTATAAGAAAGCAGACCAGGCATGGTGGCTCATGCCTATAATCCCAGCACTTTGGGAGGCTGAGGTGGGAGGGTCACTTGAGGCCAGGAGTTCAGGACGTGTCTCTACCTAAAAAGGAGAAAAAAATTAACTTAGCATGGTGACACGAGCCTGTAGTCCCAGCTACTTTAGGGGCCGAGATGGGAAGATCCCTTGAGTCTCAGAGGTTGAGGCTACATTGAACTGAGTGAGTGACAAAATAAGACCCTGTCTAAAAAAAAAAAAAAAAAAAAAAAAAGCTAACAACTCAAAAATTGGGGTGAGGAAGTCTGTGTGCAGAAAGGCCTGGCAGCTCTTCCCAAACTCCTTGGTTAAAGGAAAGCAAAAACAACAGCACTTTATAATCAAAATCCTACTCATAACTAAAAGTGGGCTAAACTTGGAATTTATCTATCTCCTCTCATTTTATAAGTACAATTTCTTTGGGTAATATTATGGTCCATCAGCCAAATACCTAAAGGTAAAAACAAATGTCACCAAGTAAAAAGTATGAATAAAAGTAAGTTCAACACGATGACTTCAAGAGGGCTGCAGCGGCAAGGGAAACAGCTGCGGCAGCAGCAGTGGTGAAGTTGGCCAAGGTGGTGGTGGCAGCAGCAGCAAGGGGCATTACCAGCGGCGGGCTCCAGGCCTGGCCCATCAGTAGAAGCAGACTGTGTGCAGGTGGCTGTGGCCGGTCTTCTCCTCGAATGCCTGCAGCAGGTGATCAATCTCATTCTCGATATCCTTTGACTGCTGGATACACTGGCAGAGCTCGCAGATGTGGAATGCCCCTAGGATGGCGTCTTCCTGGCTATCAGGGATGTCCACATTCACCACATGCACTGGCTGGCAGGTCTCCTGTTCTCTGGAAGTTAGACATTCCACCACCTGGTCATAAATTTTCTCTTCACAAGTGATGATCAGATCAAACACATCTTTGCAATTCTGGAATCTTTCTGGCCGGAGCTTGATTCTCTTATTTCTGTCTAACATATGCAGAATACCATTCTGTGTATAGAATTCTTTGTCTTTCATGAGAAGATCTTTGTACATCTCATCATATGTGGTTTCGAAATCATAAATATTCGGCTTGCTAGGTATTGGTCCTGGAAGCTTCACATGAGTTGCTGTTCCAAAGGACTGGACATTGAATCCTCGTTTGTTGAGGATGTTGTGTGCCTCCATGCTACGGTTCTGGTTACTCGAACACACCACTGCCACCCGCAGCGGTAACGATGACATAGCTGCAACCGCACAACCCAGGACACTCACGCTTAAGTTTCTACCGGCCACAGCGCCTCAGTGCCAGCGAAATGGCGACCAAAGATGGCGACCGTGTCGCAGGCAACGTGGTACGTGGCGTGACGTCTGCGTGGCAACTCCTCGCACGCCCCGAGTGCCTGGCCGCATGTAAATGGGCATGCAGGCCAGGGCAACACATTCGGTTACGGTTGGTGGCTGGCGCCTGTGTAGCCAAGCCCACTCTCCACAAGGTGCAGCCGAGCCATATTTATTTATTTATTTTCCTTTCTCTCCGTCCGGGACGGTGGCTCACGCCTATAATGCCAGCACTTCGGGAGGCCGAAGCGGACAGATTACCTGAGGTCGGGAGTGTGAAATCCCGTGTCTACTAAAAATACAAAATTAGCCGGGCACGGTGGTGCATGCCTATAATCCCAGCTGCTCGAGAGACTGAGGCAGGAGAATCGCTTGAACCCAGAAGTTGGAGGTTGCGGTGAGTCGATAAACATCACAAAATGGTTTTATCTATAACCATCCCCAAAAAGTCAGTCTGTCCACCTGCATGATCTCCTAGAGCACTTCGTCCACATCTACGTATGGGGTGGGGAGACAAAAGCGGCATGTCTGGAGTAGCTGGCTGACAAGCTGCTGTCCAAGCCAGTTCATCTCCTGTCCAATCAGTTATTTTCATAATTCAGTCTTCGTGATCATTGGCTACTCTTGCAACGATTAGCTCTTATAGGAGCCTCATGAGGTTACTATTGGCATCCCAGTAGTCCAGGCTATTAGAGACAGTGGCCAACTATAAGATAGGGATGACTACTTGGCTCCTCAGCAAGGTTGTGGGCCTATACTGAGTTTACCTGGTGGATAGCCTGAACAGGTCATCTGCAGTGTCAGAGTGATTCTGGAGACCATTTTGCTGTTGTAGGAGCTGAAAGGTGGGGATGCATAGTGCCTGGAGCATGTCTAGTGGTCCCTTCTGACAGGCTTCTTCCATGCCATACTCATCCATGAGGATAATGCCAAGGTATAGGAAACAGGAATGATGATGTATGTGGCACACATTCACACAAATTCACCATCTGTGTGAATGTATGCCACGTACATCATTCTAGTGGTTGCAGCAGCAAGGCAGATCCTTTGCCTACAGAGTAAACAGCAAAGTGCAGGCACCTGCAACAATACTTTGCAATCTGATTTTGAGCCCTGTGCTTATTTAGAGTCTTGCATAAGACAGGCCATACTTCCTGTATGACTTTTCGGCACCGTTGAGTCTGTTTTCCACAATAGAATTGGTATGTCTAAATATCACTGCAAGTCGATCTAAGAGGACAGTGTCAATGATTAGAGAAATCCTTAAAGTGTTTGCCAATAGATACAACCGTGGGAGCCCGTCACCATGACACACAACTTATACACTTCCACAAGCAAACCACTAGTGCCAAGGAATGTACCCAAGTTTGCTGGGCTGCAGCAGGTTGTTTCCATAGCCCACAATTCTGCACTGTGTCTGTCACCCAGGTTTGTCATTTCTAATTGAAAGACTGGAAGAAAACAAAAACCAAACTGTGCCCCACAATCAGAAACCTCTGTCGTGGCAGAGGGGCCTTCACCACCACCAGGGTGAGACTCCACCCTTCTGAAGGCCACCCTGAGTTGTTCCTGTTTGGGGGTGTGAGGAAAATTCAGGGAAGTTTAAAAAAAAGATGGCTGTGACCTGCCCAACGTGGTGGGAGGGGAGGTGGTTTCCTGGAAAACTTATTTCTAAAAGGAAAAATAATTTTAAGAAGATAAAAAAGGAAAACTCAACTGAAAAAACACCTTGTAAAATCAAATTCCAAATTAATGCCCAAACTTTCTCTTCTGCTTTTGAAAACTCCAATTGTTAGAATTTTTCCTTCAAATTACCAACTATCAAACTATATATCATTTGTGTTTGCTCATGGCTCTCTTCATCTTCAAAGTTAGGTTGTTTGGAAATAAATCTTAGATGCAGAGCTGTAACTTAGGCCGAGTTATCAAAAAGTTGCTTAAGTCTGTAATCTCAGCGCTTTGGGAGGCCAGGGCTGACGGATCGCCTGAGCATAGTGTTGCTAGACCAGTCTGGGCAACATGGTGAAACACTGTCTCTACTAAAAATACAAAAAACTAGCCAGGTGTGGGGTGTGGTGTCGGGCACCTATGGTCCCAGCTACTTGGAAAGCTGAGGTGGCAGGATCACTTGAACTTGGGAGGTCGAGGCTGCAGGGAGCCATGATTGCACCAACGCACTCCAACATGGACAACAGAGTGAGACCTTGTTTCAAAACAAAAACAAAATATGTCGCTTAAGGCCATTAAAGTACAGAGCGCTAAAAATGGTTTTTAAAAATATGTATAATCACACGAGAGAATGAAATTGGACACTTACCCTATACCATATAAAAATTAATTCAAAATGGATCACTGACATAAACATAGGAGTTAAAACTATAAAATTCTTAAAGAAGACATAGATGAAGAGCTTCCTGACATTGTATTTGACAATGATTTCTTGGACCGGCAGCAGAAGGAAAAAATAGAGAAATTGAATTATATCAAATTAAAAACTTTTGTGCATGAACGACACTATCAAAAGAGCAAAACGTCAACCCACACACTTGGGGAGAGTATTCACAAATCATATATCTGAGAAGAGATTAATATCCAGAATGAATATTAAGAACTCCTATACCTCAAAAACAGAAACAATAACAACCGGATTTAAAAATGGGCAAGGGACTTGAATAGTCATTTCTCCAAAGCAAATATACAAATAGTAAATAAATACGTGAAAAGATTTTCAACACCATTAATCACTAAGCAAATGCAAATCAAAACCATAATGAGATACCACTTCACACCCACTAGCATGGCTCTTTTATGTAGAGATATATTTTATATATAAAATTTTTATACATATATATATGTATACATATATATATATATATAGTCCATCCTAGTGTGTGTGTGAAGTGGTATCCCATTATGGCTTCGATATGTATGTATATGTGTGTACATTAAAAAATATAAAACATATATATAACATATATATGTTTTTAAAAACAGAAAATAAGTGAAGACTGCAAGGATGTGGAGAAATTTAAACTCTTGTGCAGTGCTCTTGGAAATGTAAAATGATGCAGCCACTATGGAAAATGGTGTGACCATTCCTCAAAAAATTAAAAATAGAAATAATATATGATCCAGCAATTCCACTTCTGGGTATATACCCAAAACAATTGAAAGCAAGGACTCAAACAGATATTTGTACAGCCGTGTACAAATCTTTCTTCACAACAGCCAAGAGGTAGAAGACACATGTCCATTAGCGAATGAATGTATAAACAAAATGTGGTGTTTACATACAGAGGAGTATTATTCAGCTATAAAAACAAAGGAAATTCCGATACATGTTACAACATGGATGAACATTGAAGACATTATGCTAAGTGAGATAAGACAATCACAAAAGACAAACATTGTATGAATCCACATATTTGATGAACCTAAAGTAGTTAAATTCATAGAGACAGAAGTAGAATGGTGTTTGTGAGGAAGGAGGTGTTATTATTTAATGAGCGCAGAGTTTCGATTTTGTAAGATGAAAAGATTCTGGAGATGGGTGGAGGTAGTGGATGCACAATTATGCGAATGTACTTCATGTCTCCGAACTGTACACTTAAAACTGGTTAAAATGGGA
Organism: Cebus imitator; assembly: GCF_001604975.1. Taxonomy (NCBI): domain Eukaryota; kingdom Metazoa; phylum Chordata; class Mammalia; order Primates; family Cebidae; genus Cebus; species Cebus imitator. The sequence goes on from NW_016107850.1 coordinate 1,311,520, forward strand.
AATTTTATCTATATTTTACCACAATTTAAAATATAAACTGATTCACACACTGGAACTATGTTCAATCAATATTGGCCCACCAATTGTCACAAATGGACCATATTAGTGCAAAATGTAAATAATAGGGAAAACTGACAAGAAAGTAAGGAGACATAGGGAACTGTGTACTTTCTGCTTTTTTTTTCCTACTGTAAACTTAAAACTGCTTTAGAAATCACCTATTTTTTTTAAAAGTAAATGTACGTACTAAGCTTATTGCCTAAAGAAGCATTACCTTTCCCTCAATCAGGATTCTCTATTTGCACTAGCACAGTGGTGAGCTTGTCCCCAGCCCTAAGCCAGACTTCGTGGCAGCCAGTAATGACGAAAAAGCCAGACACCCTATGTCAAGGGCAGAAAGGCTAATGTTTTAGGGCTTCCTTGATTCCTCTTTTTTCCTCCTCTGCTTCTTTTTTCTCATGGTACCTTTTTCTGTAGAGTTATGATTGAATTTGTTGCTGCCTGCCTCAGATGTCACAGTTGTTTGTTATGGCTCTGATATTTAATTAGGATCTGACCAATTCTGATAACAAAAAATTATTGTGTACCTTTTAAATTATTTTTCTGGAGTATACCCCCTCTCTGGCTTGTATAAAAGGTAGTATATTTTTTTATTTATTTTAAGTATGTCTTTCTATTTCAGCCATCATTTATTGAGAATGTGCCTTGTACCAGATAATTTTCAAAGTTCTAAGAATACAATTAAAAAAGAACAGAAAACCAAACACCACATGTTATCACTCATAAGTGGAAGTTGAACGATGAGAATACATGGACACATGGAGGGGAACATCACACACCAGTGCCTGTTGTGGGGTGAGGGTCTAGGGGAGGGAGAGATAGCATTAGGAGAACTACCTAATGTAGATGATGGGTTGATGGGTGCAGCAAACATGGCACGTTTATACCTATGTAAAAACCTGCATATTCTGCACATGTAACCCAGACCTTAAAGTATAATTTTTAGAAAAAAATTGTTTTTTTACCTCAGTTAATACTACACTCTAGTAAAGGAGACAGACATTAAAAAAATAAGCTCACAAATAAAGATGTAAATATATTCTAGGAGGAAATGAAACAGGTGCAATGACTCACTTTAGATTAGATGGTCAGAAAATCCCTATTTGTGGGAAGTAACTTTCAAGATGAAGCCAGAAAGATGATGGGGAGCCAGGCAGGTGAAGTGTGGGGAGAGAGTATTTAGGCAGAAAGAAGAGTATGAGCAAATTTTCTGAGATGGGAATGTGCTACGTGAATTTGGGCAAAAAAAACAAAAGGCCAGTGTGACTGGAGTGTAGTGAGGGAAAGAGGTGCACAGATGAGTTCCTAGAGGTGGACAACTGTCAAGTCATAGAAGATCTTATATGCCCTGGTAAGTGTTTTCATGTTTAGAGTAATAAGATTATATGAGTGTCAAAGTTGTTCTATGTACTTTACTTGGTTTTTAATTTTACAAATATACATATATATTTTATTGCACTTTAGGGTCTAGGGTACATGTGAAGAACATGCAGGATTGTTGCATAGGTACATACATGGCAATGTGGTTTGCTGCCTCCATCTCCATCACCTATATCTGGCATTTCTCCCCATGTTATTCTTCCCCAGCTCCCCACCCCCTACTGTCCCTCCCCTACTCCCCGCTGATAGACCTCAGTTTGTGATGCTCCCCTCCCTGTGTCCATGTGTTTTCAATATTCAACATGTGCCTATGAATGAGAACACGTGGTGTTTTATTTTCTGCTCTTGTGTCAGTTTGCTGAGAATGATGGTTTCCAGGTTCATCCATGTCCCTACAAAGGACACAAACTCATCGTTTTTTTACAGCTGCATAGTATTTCATGGTGTATATGTGCCACATTTTCCCTGTCCAGTTTATCATGGATGGGCATTTGGGTTGGTTCCAAGTCTTTGCTATTGTAAACAAAGCTGCAATTAACATACCTGTGCATGTGTCTTTATAATGGAATGATTTATAATCCTTTTGGATATATACCCAGTAATGGGATTGCTGGGTCAAATGGAATTTCTATTTCTAGGTCCTTGAGGAGTTGCCACACGGTCTTCCACAATGGTTGAACTAATTTACACTCCCACCAACAGTGTAAAAGTGTTCCTATTTATCCACATCTTCTCCAGCATCTGTTGTCTTCAGATTTTTTAATGATTGTCATTCAAACTGGCATGAGATGGTATTTCAAAGTAGTTTTGATTTGCATTTCTCTAATGACCAGTGATGATGAGCATTTTTTCATATGTTTGTTGGCCTCATATATGTCTTCTTTTGAAAAGTGTGTGATTCTTAATCCTGAGTTCAAATTTGATGGCACTGTGGTCTGAAAGTCTGTTTGTTATGATTTCCATTCTTTTGAATTTGCTGAGGAGTGATTTACTTCCAATTATGTGGTCAATTCTAGAGTAGGCGTGATGTGGTACTGAGAAGAATGTATATTCTGTGGATTTGAGGTGGAGAGTTCTGTAGATGTCTATTAGGTTTTTTTGGTCCAGATCTGAGTTCAAGTCCCAGATATCCTTGTTAATTTTTCTCTCTCGTTGATCTTTCTAATATTGACAGTGGAGTGTCAAAATCTCCCACTATTATTGTGTGTTAGTCTAAGTCTCTTTGTAGGTCGTTAAGAATTTGCTTTATGTATCTTGGTACTCCTGTATTCAGTGCATATATATTTAGGATTGTTAGCTCTTCTTGTTGCATCGATCCTTTTACCATTATGTAATGCCCTTCTTTGTCTCTTTTGATCTTTGTTGGTTTAAAGTCTACTTTATTGGAGACTAGGATTGCTACTCCGGCTTTTTTTGCTGTCCATTTGCTTGGTAAATCTTCCCCCATCGTTTATTTTGAGCCTTTGTGTATCCTTGCATGTGAGATAGGTTTCCTGGATACAGCACACTGATGGGTTTTGACCTTTTATCCAATTTGCCAGTCTGTGTCTTTTGATTGGGGCATTTAGCCCATTTACATTTAAGGTTAATATTGTTATGTGTGAATTTGATCCTGCCATTTTGATGCTAGCTGGTTGTTTGCCCATTAGTTGATTCAGTTTCTTCATTGTGTCGATGCTCTTTACCATTTGGTATGTTTTTGGAGTGGCTGGTACTGGTTGTTCCTTTCTTTGTTGAGTGCTTCTTTCAGGAGCTCTTGAAAGGCAGGCCTGGTGGTGACCAAATCTCTCAACAATTGCTTGTTTGTAAAGGATTTTATTTCTTCTTCACTTATGAAGCTTAGTTTGGCTGGATATGAAATTCTAGGTTGAATGTTCTTTTCTTTAAGGATATTGAATATTGGCCCCCACTCTCTTCTGGCTTGTAGGGTTTCTGCCGAGAGATCCGCTGTGAGTCTGATGGGCTTCCCTTTGTGGTTAACCCGACCTTTCTCTCTGGCTGCCCTTAGCATTTTCTCCTTCATTTCAACCCTGGTGAATCTGATGATTATGTGCCTTGGGGTTGCTCTTCTTGAGGAATATCTTTGTGCTGTTCTCTGTATTTCCTGGACTTGAATATTGGTCTGCTTTGCTAGGTTGGTGAAGTTCTCCTGGATATTATCCTGAAGAGTGTTTTTCAGCTTGGATTGATTCTCTCCGTCACATTCCGGTACACCAATCAAACTTAGATTAGGTCTTTTCACGTAATCCCATCTTTCTTGGAGGTTTTGTTCTTTTCTTTTCACTCTTTTTTCTCTAACTTTGCCTTCTCATTTTATTTCATTGAGTTGATCTTTGATTCGGCTATTGAAACTCGTACATGCTTTGCCAAGTTCTCGTGTTGTGTTTTTCAGCTCCATCAATTCATTTATATCCTTCTCTAAGTGTTTATTCTGTTAGTGTTTCATCTAACCTTTTTTCAATGTTCTTAGATTCTTTGCATTGGGCTAGAACATGTTCTTTTAGCTCAGAGAAGTTTATTATTACCCACCTTCTGATGCCTGTTTCTGTCAATTCATCAGCCTCATTCTCCATGCAGCTTTGTTCCCTTGCTGGTGAGGAGTTGTGATCCCTTGGAGGAGGAGAGGCATTCTGGTTTTGGGTGTTTTCATCCTTTTTGCCCTGGTTTCTTCCAATCTTTGTGGATTTATCTACCTGTGGTCTTTGTAGTTGGTGACTTTCAGATGGGGTCTCTGAGTGTATGTCCTTTTTGTTGATGATGAAGTCATTTATTTCTGGTTTTTAGTATTCCTTCTTAAAGTCAGGACTCTCTGCTATAGGACTGCTGGAGGTCCACTCCAGACCCTGCTTGCCTGAGGATCACCTGTGGTGGCTGCAGAGTAGTAAGGGTTTCTGCCAGTTTATTCTTCTGTTATCTTCACCCCAGAAGAATACCCACCAGATGTCAGCCTGAGCTCTCCTTTAGGAGGTGTCTCCTTGGATATACGGGGGTCAGGGAGCTGCTTGAGGAGACAGTCTGACCCTTATAGGATCTCAAGTGCTGAACTGTGAGCTACGTTTTTTCGTTCAGAGCTGCTGGGCAGATATGTTTATGTCTGCTGCAGCAGAACTCATAACAACCTTTAACCCCAAGTGTTCTGTCCTGGGAAGGTGGGGCTTTTTTTGTAAGTTCCTGACATGCCACTACCTTTTTTCAGAGATGCCTTTCCCAGCTAGGATGTAGCCTAGTCACAGTCTGTCAGCAGAGGCATTGCTGAGCTGCCGTGGGCTCTGCTCAGCTGCTGTGTGAACTTCCTTGCAGTTTGTTTATGGAGGTATAGTTAGAACTGCCTCGGTAATGGTGGTCTACCTCTGTAATGGCAGACTACCTTAGTACTGGAGGACTTTCTCGGTAATGGTGGACTGCCTCGGTAATGGCGGACTGCCTTGGTAGTGGTGGCCTGCCTCTGTAATGGCAGATGTCCTTCCCCCCACAGAGCTTGACTATCCCAGGTCCAGCTGCACTTGCTGTGAAACTCTCAATCTAGAGTATTTCAGATTGCTGGTCTTTCCGAGCCAAATTACCTGGCTCCTTGTTTCAGCCTCCTTTTTTTCAGTTGAATGGGTGGCTCTGTCTCCCAGGCATTCCAGGCGCCACTTGAAACGGATGCCCAGATTTGTGTAGTGACCCACTGCACCAGCTGAAACAGCCATGCTGGAAACTCTTGGCTCTTTTCAGCCCAGAAGTCTCCTGGTCTGTGGGCAGTAATAACTCATTTGGAAATGCAGTGATCACTCACCCTCTGCGTTGTTCTCGCTGGGAACTGCACTCCAGAGCTGTTCCTATTTGGCCATCTTGGATCCGCCCTACAATAGCTGTATCTTACAAAAACTTATTTCCAGAACATATGAAGAATTACTAAAATTTAATAATAAATGTACAAACAACCACATTGTTTAAAGTTGTCTTTTTAATAGAATTATTTATTTATAGTACATTTCTAGTTGTAGAATTGTTCAATCAATGACCATATATAATTTTTATGCATATGGCCAAACTGTTTCACAGCAAGTGCATACCAATTTATACTGGAATCAGCAGCATATCAGATCACCTACTTCCTCATCCTTCCACCCATATAATGGTGAAAGGCAATTATTCAGTCTGTTTTAATTTGTATTTGAGAAACAATGAATCAAGCAAGTTTATACCATTTTATGGTCATCTGTATTTTTTTCTTTTTCTTTTTTTCAAGTTGTCTGTAAATGGTTTTTGGACATTTTTTTATTAATTTTTCTTTCTTGTATTTATAATAATAATATAATAGTGTTTTGCATGTACAATACGTAGCAGCCTTGTGCTATGCAAATATTTCCCCATTAGTCATTTGCATTTGAGTCTTGCTGATTTTCTTTTCTCGACATACATCACAAAGCTGCTTAGCATGTTCATATACTGTAATCTGTCTGTCATTTATTTCATTGCTTTTGCTTTTAAAGCTATACTTAGAAAGTCCATGCCCTCTTCTTTATATATAAATATTCACCAATATTTTCTGGTTCTTTACAGTTTTTATTGTTAAATCTTCATCTTTTTATTCTACCTGTAAGTTGTCTGAATATATGATATTATGAAGGGTTTTACTTTTTGCTTTATATTTAATTAGTTTTTCCAGCACCACATACTAAATGATCCTCCCTTTCCCCACTGATTTTAGGCTACTTTTAGCATATATTACAAACTTACATGTAATCGAGTCTGTTTGGAGCCTCTCTACTCCATTCCAGAAGTTTGTTCTTGCAACAATATTGTTTTAAGTATTTTCTTCCCTTTTATGGTATGTTTTGAAAGCCTGCCACTAATTTGTATTATTCTTAAAAATATTTCCTGGCCAGGCATGGTGGCTCACGCCTGTTATCCCAGTTCCTTGTGAGGGCAAGGTGGGTGAATCACCAGGTCAAGAGATCAAGACCATCCTGGCCAGAACGGTGAAACCCCATCTCTACTAAAAATACAAAAATTAGCTGGGTGTGGTAGCACTAACCTGTCTGTAGTCCCAGCTGCTTGGGAGACTGAGGCAGGAGAATCGCTTGAACCTGGAAGGCGGAGGTTGCAGTGAGCTAAGATTGTGCCACTGCACTCCAGCCTAGGTGACAGAGCGAGACTTTGTCTCAAAAAAAAAAAAAAAATATATATATATATATTTCCTGACTCTTGTCATTTTTAGTTTCAAATATACTTATTTCAAATTTGTAATCTTGTTGGGCCTCTGTCATGAGTCTAGCACATTACAGGTTAATATCTTGAAACTGTCCTCTGTGTGTGTATGTTTGTGTGTTTAAAGTGAAGGAGATTATTTTTATTTGTCACATTTTATAACCTTTATTTTTGATATATGGGAAAGCTTTTTATGTTTCATATTTAATTTATGCATAGTACTTCAATAAATTAATGGCTCTTTTTTTATGTCTGTTTTCCTGGTATGCAGTCATATTATCTGCAACTAATGATAATTGATAGCTATACCTCTTATTTATTTATTTAACCTTATTATGTTGGCAAGAATCTCTAGCATATTATATATTAATATCCAATAATAAAACTGTCAGTGTATTGCATTATCTTTTCTTTTCTCTTGACTTAATGGGAGTGATTGTAGTTCTTCTTATGTAAGTTATTGTTTATTTTATGTTTAGAATATATATTTTTTTATGTCAAGACAGATTCCTTCTAATCTGTGAAAAACTTCACTGCTTTTAACTAAGAATTGATTTGCAATTTTACCAAATAGGTTTTCAGTGTCACTCAACATTATTGCTTGTTTTTTCTGTGATAATGTTTAAATTAAACATAGTAAATTAGACTTCCCTGTATTTTACTGTTCATGCTATTCTTTTTAAAAATGTCTTTAAGTTTTTTAGTCTATTAAATTGGTAACAAATTTTGAGGACTACAAATGGATAACCTTGACGTTGAAACATATTTTGAAGCAACAGATTATAAATATAATTGCCATTATCTTTTATGGAAATGCATAATCTGAACGATTGTTGGGTGAGGTTTTGACCTATAAAAGGCAAGAGGAAATCTTTACTATATTGCCCTTCTTATCTGTCCCTGTCTATTTTTTTTTTTTTTAACTCTGTCAGGAAGTGCTCTGTTAAAGTATTTTCACTTATGTATATGCTGTTTTGTAAGTGCTCTTGGGGATGCATATGCAAATTCTTATGCCTGTCGATGCTCACATATATGCATGCTATGTAAACTATTTTTTGTCACTTAGAACATAAACATTTCTCTCCTCCTTTAGCTTATTATCAGTATTGTTGTCCAACTGATTCCAGGCCCCACTAGAACATTTTGGGGTTTCCTAGGTTACATGTCTCCATTTATCCTGTTGAATGGCTGTTTGTATTTCTTCTTCCAAGTCCTGGTAAACAAGAGAATCCAAAAACAACAGAAGTTACTATAATGAGCACAATGAAAGTTTCTGTGGGAACACAGGACTCTGTCCCTCACCATCAACTCAATTTCTTTTCAACTCTGTTCCACTCTGATCCGTCAATCAGATTTCCACTTTTTAGCTTATTTATTCTTTTGTGATAAATTAATTGAAACAAAATAATTAAATGATTCAGTTAGTTCTTAAAGTTTCCAGTAAATACCATGATTATCTAGGCTTTTAGTTTGTTCAAACAGCAAGTTTCTTTTTAAGCATTCTTAAGATAAGTTTCCATTTAAAATTGGTTACCTTTATAAGGAAAACGAATAAATATCCTGACATGTAGCATATTGCTTCACCACACACTTGCTTTTCTCCCCCTAGATTTTATTCCAAATATTCACCTTAATGATATTGTATAAGGCCTACTTACACAGTAAATGATTATATTATCAGTGTGGCAAACTGTTACAAAGGAAGAAATGTCAATGTGGTATCTTTCTTTATAATCATCTATGCATTTTCTTAATTCAAAATGGTGTTGTCTGTTAAGATCCCTGTAAGAGCTTCTATTATAAAGTATTAGTCAGAAAATATAACTTAGAGATATATCCAAGAAGTATTAATATACATCAATTTCACATTTGCAAAGCAAAATAAAGAAAACCGTTTCTAATGGCAAATTTTAACATGAGGCAAAATAATACACTAAATATATATCTTTTGTGAGATTCTAAGTCTGCCTACAGCAAATGCTATAATATATAATACAACGAGGTAATTACTCAGATTTAAAATAAACATTAGGCCTATTTTTCCCCTTGCCATCTTTCTACATTGTGCATTTAGAACTTCAAGTACAACAGAAATAATAAGTCACTGTGTGTGAACAGCAATTAATGTTCCTTGTTTCTCATGTTTTCCAAGATTGTCAGGTGGTGCTGGACTAAATTGAATCAGTAATATTTTTGATACCTTCTTATCATATACTTCATTTTGTCAATAAAGTCGGCTTAATATAACACTTGATGGTAATGTCCATCAAATTTAAAAAACAAATTCTTGTAAGACGGCTTTGTTTAAATTTGACTTCAGTTTGAAAAAATTCAGAACTACCTGGAAGTAGATCTATAAAGTACTTTTATCAGTAGACGGAAAATTGTTTTGTTGGTGCTGTAATGGTACAATGTAAGAAAACTACAGTTTAAGTTCAAACGGACTTTTCTACAGCTTATTTGCCCTAACAGCAAATTCAGATTACTTCTGAATTTAATTACTTAGTATCAAAGAATGATCACAGGAATTAATTCTGTAATGTCAATATGAATTACTTTTTCTTTTGAAGAGTTAGCTGGAATCCTAAATGTAAGCCATATGTAATAGCATTTCCATGGGTTTTCCAAAGAATGGACATAGACAGAACAATATGACTATAAATAAGCAAAATATCTCTCATGTAGTATACTTAATGATTCTTTATTCCTTTACACATAAAGTTTTCTATTTAGTGTTTCTCAAATTGTATTTTGCAATTCACTTGCACTAGCATCATTTAAGGTATCAATTAAAGTGAAGATTCCTGGGTCCTACATCAGATGGACTAAATCAGGATCTCAAGTTGTGGGAATGTACATTTTTTTTTTTCCTAATCTCAGGATGATTCTGAGACTCAGCTAAGTTTGCGAACCATTGTCTTAAAGAGTTTTGACAGTATCCTCTATGCATTCTTCTTGAGGAAACTCAACCACACTCATTCATATGTGATGGCTCCAAAAGCTGCATCTGTAGCAAAAATCCAGACCTGCATATAGACCTGCTTATCTCATGTAACTACGACCTAATGTTACAAAGTGATCTCTTTATTTTTCCGCCTTACCCACAACACACACAAACACACACACATACACACGCCCCTTCCCACTTTACCTGTGTTCCTTCTTTTGAAGCCTAATGCCACCCAAGCACTACAGCATTATGTCAACCACATTCACTTAATTAAGCCCTGTGAATTTTACATTTTATATGTTTGTAATTCATCTACCTTCCTCTTCATTCTTATTGCTCCTGTCTTATTAATGGCCACTATTATCTCTTGTTAGACAACATTAACATCTTCCTTACTGCTTTTCCTACTTCCCCTTGGCCCCCTCCAAACTTTTCTCCATGCAACAGCAGTGAGAGTAATCATTCTAAAACACAAATATTATCCCTGCTTAAACTCCTCCCCATTGGTCCCCTGTAAACAATAAGATAATGTCCACATTTATTAAACTCTCATACTACCCTTTATGGTAATGATTACTCTATCTCTCTAATCATTTTTCCTACCACTCTTCCTTCTCCACGTAGGCACAGTTTAGTCCCACTTTTAGAGAACTAATAATTTTCAGTTTAAGGAAGAAGCTGTACCTTCCCTTTCCTCCGTAGACTGTATCGAGCCATCGTGAAAATTTTCATTGACTTATTTGTCTCTTCCTCTTAATTTAATTTGTTCATCTCTATATCCTTAGCACCAAGCACAGTTCCCAGTACATAGTATAAGTTCAAAGGTTTTTGCTGAGTGAATAGGTAAATAATGAGTAACATAGTATTTATTTGTATCTATTAGTAATATGCAGTATAGTATAGTGCTGCAACACACCCATTCTGGAAATAGAATTTTTAGGTTACAGTCTGGCTTTGCGGCTTGTTTTCTGACCTCAAACAATTTACTTAAGCATGTCTGTGGTTTAGGTCCTTAATCTTTAAAATGACTATAATAATGGAATCTACCTCCTAAGATTCTTGCGAAGATTACATAAGAAAATAAATTGTTAGATAAATAACCGGCACACAGCAAGCAGTCCATAAACGCTAGCTATTATTTTTACTTCTTTCATGCTTCAAGAGTTAGTCCTTACTTCTGGGAGATCTCATCATTTTATTCATTTCAAAAATTTATGTTTCTCCTCTCAGCCATCAGCTTGGAAGAGTCACATTTGTTTTAGTCTAACTGTAATGGATGTCCCTCCAGACCCTCTGTCATTTTAAAGGTTCTTTCCTGGAACTTCTCTAACTCTGACATTGGTAGGTATGTTGATCAGAATTTTAAACTATATTCTTGAAGAGTTTATAGACTCAAAAGGAAAATACATTTTGTTTCTACAAAATTTCCTCAAAATAGTAAACATTTTTCTTGCCTTGGTAACTACATCAACACTTTGAGGCAGTATCTTCAGGAAACAGTTTACCAGAACTTCAAGATCATAATAATTTCCTGGAGGCAGAATTGATAGCTCTAATCCCACAGCTCAAATCCTGTGTTTGAATAAGAGTTCTGCTGACAACAGAAGGAATTTTTGTTACTTATTGTAAAGAAAATTAATAAATGGTTCAGCCTTGGGGCAGACTTATACCAATATAATATTATTTCTCACTTGGTTGATTCTTAAAAAGATTTGTTAAGGGCACCAAATAAGCTTTATAAGATAAGGGAAATGGGACTTTTATATAAATTTGTATGTATTAGATTTTATATGATTAATAGGTTTTGAATTCTTATTTTGTTTTGGCTGTTTTAGACTGTAGATTATCATCTCAGAGAGTTCAAAAAGAATAATTTTTTTAGTAAATACTGTACCTTGTTTACAGTTATATAATAACAGTTTGAATAAAAAGTTTGAAGGAACAGTTTAACTTTGTCCAAAACAAATTAAAGAATGAGAAATTTATAGATGGAAAATTTGTCAGAAGTGATCTATCCCAATACACAAATATATAAAAAATGGACACCAGAAAAGATCTGTGACTTAACTGATTTCACACAGCTGGGCAAATGTCAAGATAGAACTGCTGAAGTTTATGGGAGGTCATTGTTTTGGACTGGGCTCCTGCGCTAGGTCCAAGCAAACGGGACCAAACCAGAATGGGGTCACCTGTGCTGAGTGCCATGTAACCAAACTAAACTTTGAAATGGGCCCGTTAAAAAAAAAGAGAGAAAAAGCCAGGTGATTCTAGTTAACCTGAGTCAGCATGAAAAGAAAGACCCCTATTTTTAACTCCATAAGGAAAGTAACTTAGAAACGATCAATCCACTTTTTATTCTTTTTTTGCTTTTTTCAGCTGATTCTTCTTATAAAACCAACCTCCTCTGCGCAGCCTCTCAGAATATACATTTCATTTTATAGACTGAGGTGTTGCCTTATTCTAGAATCACAAGTAAAAGCCAATTAAATATTTAAACTAAATTTGTTGAAATTTTATCTGTTGACAGAACTTATTTGTGCTCACATTTAGTTTATTGTTTTAATTTTTGTGGGTACATAGTAGGTATGCATATTTATGGGGTACATGAAATGTTTTGATACAGGCATGCAATGCACAATAATTATATCATGGAGAATGGGGTATCCATCCCCTCAAGCAATTATCCTTTGTGTTACTGACAATCCAATTATACTCTTTTAGTTATTTTTAAATGTACAATTGTTATTATTGATTATAGCCACCCTGTTGTTCTATCGAATACTAGGTCTTATTTATTTCTAATTACTTTTTGTACTCATTAACCATCCCCATCTCCCCTCCACTTTCCCACTACCCTTCCCAGCCTCTGAATTTATTGAATTTTATTAAATAATAATAATTAATTAAATTAGTTTATCATAATAGAAAAGTTTTTATAATTATGAAAAAACGAAGAATAATTGACGTGAAGGCTAGAATGCTAAATTACAGGGTAAAATGAAGAAGGAGGTAATTATATCAATAGGATTTTATAATGAGGAAGGGAGATTTATATTTTGCTAAGGGCTCCAAAGTCACAAGTAAGCTCAATGGATACAAAATAATATTCATACAACCTCAAAAGCTGTACTGAATTGGACCTTTATTTGGGAAGACAAGTATGTATATGTAGGGGCAATACATATAATTAATATAATTAATGCATGCAATTATTTTGGAGTTTCAAAAGAAAGTTTGTTCTTCAAAGGAATCTAATAAAAATATGCTACAAGTAACAATCGTTTTATAAAATGAGCAACTACTCTCTAAATGTGTGTTTCTAAAATTGTGGTCCGTTAACTTTCTAACTAAGAATCATAGAAGAGTCTTTCAAAATGATAAGTTTCTTAGACCCTCATCACAGACCTCATCTCAGATCTGCAAAATCAGAATTAATGGGGACAGGGCCTGAGATCTGCATTTTGTGGCCACCTCCCTCTCATCACCTTGATTTTGTGGCAATATGATGTTTGAATGTCACTACAAATACTCATATTTTCAGAGTGAAAACTCCATTAAGAATGCTGAAGAGAAGCCAACTTCTATTTAACTGAATTTATCCCAATGAAAATTATCTTTCTTGCCAATGAAAATTATCTTTCTTTTCTCGTTCCTTGTTAATTTTTTTAAAAAGATTGTTAATTACCTTAGGAAATAGAGCATGCTGAGCAAATCTTTGTTGTTGCCATGGACTTTGTAACACCATGGGGCTGACCTATGATATTTTCCTACTGTTCAGAATGAGAGATAATGGAGCTGAATCTGTTTACCAAAGACATGCCCTAGAATCCATGCAGAAAATCTCATACCTATACTAAGTTTTATTTGAAAATTTCAAATTTATAATAAAACAAAGATAATTTAGAACTTGCTTTGTGTTTTCAAAGTAAACATGTCCCCAACCCCAAGATTTTGATATGTCCCCCCATCTCTCTCTTCTCTTCCTCTTGCAGCCCTTCCCTCTTGAGAATCACTTCTCTAGAATTAGAAATTCTTCTCCCCACTTTAAAACATCTCCAGCCACTTCTGTACCTGCTTTGTGCTTTTCACTAATTTAGCTTAAAAAATTATTTATTTACCTAAAAATTTATATTAGTTGGCTTTGTACTTGCGATACTTTTCCACATCTCGATTGTTTAAAGTGGGGCACAACTGCTTATGAAAACCTATTATCAGATGTTAATGGGAAGAATGTCTTCAGTTTCAACTTTACTGCATAAGAACAAGAAAGCACAAAGCAAGAATAAAATCTGAAATAATCTTCTTGGGATCATGTACAATTATAGAAAAATATCTTTTGCATGTTTAATGTATGATATTTCAGTGTATTGGAAACATTATTAGTTTTGTTGATACAATCCATTATATAAATTATCTATTAGTATAATTCAGATTTATAGAATTTTCCCCTCCAATGTGCTTAATACACCAGTTAAAATTTAGAATTATTGCTTAAAACATTACACAATTATAATATACTATTGAACAACTTCTGTTGTATAGTTCTGAATTTAATATGTGAATGTATTTTGTAATCACCATAACAATTAGTATACAAGATAGTTTCATCACCTCAAAAACTTCCCTTATGCTGCCCCTTTGTAATCAAAGCCTTTTCTCGCCCTTAAGCCCTGGAAACCATCGATCTGCTTTCTGTTACTATAGTTTTGGCTTTTCTAAAATGTCATATAAATGGATTCATAGAAAATATATAACCCTTTGAAACTGGGTTCTCTCAATCAGCATAATATCTTTGAGATTTATTCATGTTGTTTTATAGATCAGTAGTTCAGATCTTTTAATTGCCATACTGCTGCTTGTTTCTCCATTCTGTTTACCTTTTAAAGGACGTTTACATTGTTCCTAGTTTGTTCATTATGTATAAAGCCACTATGGACATTTGTGTACAGTTTCTATATGGAGATAGTTTCATTTCTCTTGGTTTTATATTTAGGATTGGATTGTTGGAAAAAGTAATAATTCTTTAAATTTGTGAGAAACCATCATACTATTTTCCAAAGTGGCACACGTTTTTGTTTCTCTAATGTAAATACTTAGAGTACCATTTATGTGTCACTCAGTAATTGTGCATTTCAGTTTACAAAAAGTTCCTTTCCAGAATGGCTGTACCATTTTGCATTTCTACCAGAAATGTAGAAGTCTTCTAGTTGCTCTGCATCTTCACAAGAATTAAGTATTTTCAGATATTTTTTTTCCATTCTGATAAGTGTGTAGTGATATCACATTTTGAATTTAATTTGCATTTCTTGGAGGACGAATTACATTGAACTTCTTTTCATGTGCTTCCTTGTCATCTGTATAGCTTATTAGTGAAATATATGTTTAAATCATCTTCACATTATTTTATTGGTTTATTTGTTTTCTAAACATTGACTGTTGAGAGTTGTTTATATATGCCAAATAAAAGACTTTTGTTTGATAGAGGTTCATAAATATTTTCTTTAAGGTGTTGGCTTGTCATTTCAACTCCTTAAAAGTGTCTTTTTGCTGGAAAAATAAGATTAATTTTTGACAAAGTCTAATTTATCATTTTATAATGGATCATGCTTTTGCAGCCATATTTAAGAACTCTACCTAACCCAAAGTCATAAGTATTTTCTTATACAGTTTCTTTTAACAGTATTAGAGTTTTGTTTTTGTTTTTTTTTTTTTTTTTTTTTTTTTTTTTTTT
>NW_016107850.1:1326851-1333501 GCF_001604975.1 Cebus imitator
CTCCACCTCCTGTGTTCAAGAAATTCTCCTGCCTCAGCCTCCCGAGTAGCTGGGACTACAGGTGTGTGCCACTATGCCCAGCTAATTTTTCTTTTTTTGTATTTTTAGTAGAGATGGGGTTTCACCATGTTGGCCAGGATGGTCTCGATCTCCTGACCTCGTGATCCGCCTGCTTCGGCCTCCCAAAGTGCTAGGATTACAGGAGTAAGCCACCACACCCAGCCCTAGAGTTTTTTGTTTTACACTTATATCTAGAATTCACTTTCAGTTAATTTTTGTGTAAGATGTGAGGTATAGCTTGAGATTCACTTTATTTGCATATGGATGTTCAATTTTTCCAACACTATTTGTGGATAAGGCTCTCCTTTCTCCATTGAATTGAAATCAACTGAGACAAAATGGTGCATAAGGAGCTCTACAGTCTTTCCTCCCAGCAAAACATTCATAACTTTAAAAATTATTTTTTAAAAACAATAACCATTTAAAGTCTATGGAAATCGTCTTATGGTAATACAGGAAGTAGGGAAAATGTCAGTTTTAAAAATCTACTAAATCTTGGTAAGAACATGTGAGTCCATGCTCAAGTGGAATTTATCTTGGAAATGCAGTCATTGACTATAGACACCTTGAACTCAAATTCTATGTCTTTTTCATTCTTTTTTTTTTTTTTGCACCCATTGACCATCCCCACCTTTCCTCCCAGCTGCCAACTACCCTTCCCAGCCTCTGGTAACCATCCTTGTACTCCTTATGTTCATGAGTTCAATTGTTTTGATTTTTAGATCCCACAGATAAATGAGAACATCAGTGTTTGTCTGTCTGTGTCTGGCTTATTTTACTTAACATAATGATCTCCAGTTCCACCCATATTGTTGCAAGTGATTGGATATCATTTTTTTTGTGGCTGAGTAGTACTGCATTGTGTATACGTACCACATTGTCTTTATTCTACGTACCCACAAAGATTAAAAATGAAAACATTAAAACCAGAAATGCACATTTGATTTAACGTGTAAAGTGAGAATCATCTTACAATTTTTTTTAAAAAAGACAAAACTCACATGATATCTCAATAGATGTAGAAAAAGCATTTGACAAAGTTCAACACAAGTTCGTGATGAAAACACTCACATATGTACTTTAAGTTCACTGAGCTTGCTTGTGCAGATTAATGATTTCCAACAAATTTGGGGGCCTTGAAATATTTTTCTTCCCCTCCTTTCTTTCCTCTCTTTCCATCATGTGCATGATGATATGCTTAATGGTGTCCTCCAGTTCTCTGGGGCTTCATTTATTTTTCTTCACCTTTTTTTCCTCCTTTTCTTCTGTGTGGGTATTCTCAATCGATGTTTTTGAGTTCATTGATTCTTTCTTCTGTAAACTCAGATCTACTCTTGAACCCCTCTGGTGTATTTTTCATTTAGGTTATTATAATTTTTGACTCCATAATTTTCATTTGGTTGATTTCTTATAACTTGTATTTCTTCATTGATATACTCTCTTTGGTCAGTTACCCTTCTCATGTATCTATTTAGTTCTTTATAAATGCTGCCCTTTAGTTCTTTGAATATATTTAAAGCTGATTTAAATTTGACTAGTCAGTAAAACTGAGCGTCCTCAGAGATAGTTAATATATATTATGCTTTTCCCTTGTGTCTGAGTTTTATTTTCCTGTCCTTTACATATCTTGTGAATTTTTTATTGTTGAAATTGTATATAATAAATAATAAAATGATAGCATTTCTGTAATTCACATCCCTCCCTTCCAGGGTTTGTTGTTTTGGATATTTGTTTTTAGCTTCACTGTTGTTTGTGGGGTTTTTTTTGTTTGGTTTTTTTTTTTGGTGACGTTCCTAGACTAACTCTGTAAAGTTTGTTTTGTTTTTTTCTCGTGTAGCTACTGGAATCTTTGCTTAGTTTCATAGCTATCTAGTGATTGGATAGAGATTTCTTTAAATGGTTAGAACCAGCCTATCTATCTCCCACTAATTGCTAAGTGGCTGTGTGTGTGTTGCAGGATCTTTCAAATTCCCAGGCAGGAATCTTGCCTCCTTCCCTTAACTTTTACTTACTGCTTGCAAAGAACCTCAAGGTCAGTCAGAGGTAAGAGATTTGGGTCTTTTCAGGTTTTCCTTGAACATGTGCAAAGCCCAGCATACGTGCATGGTCTTCTAGGGTCCTAAGAATATTTTGGAATTTTTCAAAGCCCCCTACATCTCATTCCCTAATTTTTAAAGTTTTGTTTGTTTGTTTTTGTTATTTATTTATTTTTTTTAGAGGGAGTCTTGCTCTGTCACCCAGGCTGCGGTACAGTGACATGATCTTGGCTCACTATAACCTCTGCCTCCCAGGTTCAAGTGATTCTCCTGCCTCTACCTCCTGAGTAGCTGGGACTACAGGCGTGTACCACCATGCCCGGCTAATTTTTTTGTATTTTTAGTAGAGAAAGGGTTTCACCATGTTGGCCAGGCTGGTCTCAAACTCTTGATCTCAAGTGACTGGACTGCCTCGGCCTACCAAAGTGATGGGATTATGGGCATAAGCCACTGCCCCTGTTTTTTAATGTTTTAAAAATCTGTCCTTATTTGCCCTATTATCACCATGTCAGGCAGCTGTGATGTTAGAAAATTATCTCTGATTGCTTTCAGTATATGCTTTCAGGGAAAGGGCTATTTGCCCTGAGTAATCCTTGAGTTAGGTAACATAAATACAACTCCTGTGAGTGACAGCACGAGGGAACTTCCACACAGGTCAAATAATAACAGTTCTCTAGGAATGTGGCCTGTTGGGAAGCACCAAACTCAACATTCCCCTCTCCAGTGGTTTCTAGGCTGCTGATTGTCATAGGTACCATAATTACAAGACTGTTGGTTTTCAAGGCTACCATAGAATTGGGGAGAAGGAGGTTGAAAAAGGGTATGTTAAAATGGCACAAAATTATTCTTACCAAGATGCACTTGGTATTTTTCTTATATAAATACACCTTAGATTGATGCAAATCTTTCTCTAATTTTCAGAGTTCTGAAATTGTTAATTTTGATAAATTTTGCCTGAGCCTTAAATGCCTTTATAGAGTTGCAGTTTTTCAGATCCCACCATTACATGGAAAAATAGGTGGCTATTTTTGGTCTTTGCTATTGACTTTGTTTGGTAATATTTTTATTTTTCTTGCTGTATTTTTCGGTTCTAAAGGATACATTTGATATTTTGTCTTTTATTTCTCTTCTGAGACTTTCTGTCTTTCCATCCCGCTTAAAACTATTTGCACTTACTTTATGGAGTATGGTTATAATAGCTGCTATAAAGTGTTGAATAATTACAACATTTGAGTCATCTCAGAGTTGATGTTTGTTTATTGTGTTTTCTCTGGAGAACTTGTCAGAATTTCATAATCTTTGTATATTTAGTAATTTTAGATTGTGTTTTGGGTATTTTTGATATCATAAGATTTGAAGTATTTAAATAAATTCTATGAAGATTTTTTTTAAAGAAGTGAGCCAATTATGTACAGGCCTTATGTTTCGACTTGCCTTCACTTCAATGGGGTTCCAATATATATTCAGTTTTGAAGGCTTTAGCAGTACTATTTAGATCTTTCCACTATATGCACCACCCAGGGTCAGTCTGAGACCTTTAGTATGCTATGTATTATTATATCAATATATGCACAATTTTAATATGAGTCTAGAATTGATTGGCGACTTTGTGAGATCCCATTCTTGAGCTTCTCCTTCTCCCTTGTCTCTCCCATGTTCTCCATCTGACCAAGCCATGTTTTTTGGTCATCTCACTAGAAAGCCACAGTTTTCTCTTTCTCTGCTTTCTCACAAACTTTATGCACCTGTCTCTGTCTCTGGGGCCAAGTGATTGGAAAGTAAAAAGAGAAAGTAAGCAACAGAATTTACCCCTGCACTCTTTGGGCCACCATTCTTCTGGTAAGATTTTCCTTCCACAGAGTTTTAGGTGTCTGCCTGCCTGCCTGCTGTTGCACCACTACCATAGGGTTGCAGCACCAGGAATGAAGCTTGCTCACAGGCCAGGCCTGGAGGGAAAAGTACAGATAATACAGTCCACTCTTGTACCTTAGGTATTCTCTTTCTTAACTCAGACCAGAAAGAGATGGCTTCCCTTGGACTTCTCTCTGTCTGCATTTGGTGCAGTTCCAGGACACAGACTGCATGAGTACAAGTCAGGATATATAGAAATGAAAAAAAAAAAAGTAACTCAGTGCCACATTATTTATTATTTCAGTTCCTACTTCTTACCACAATCTTTTTGGTGCCATTTACTTTTCAGATGCCCCAGATAGCTGCTCCACTCAATCTGCCCAGGGATTTTATTTCCATTCAGTGGGGGGAGCCAGAGTGAAGTGTGCTTACTTCATATTAAAAGAAACTGGTACTCTCTTCAATATTTGAAGACTGGAAATTGTATTATATTCCTGTTTTTTACTATTAAATATAAACATTGAGCTTTAAATGTATTTAAGCGTATTATAAAATATTGCTTGTAGTGAACTGACAATAAAGGTAAAAATAGCAGTTTTAGTAACAAACAGATTCACCTGAGCCCAGGGAGGTCGAGGATGTAGTGAGCCAAGATTGTGCCACTGCACTCCAGCCTGGGCGACAGAGTGAGACCTTGTCTCAAACAATAATGAAAATAATAATAATAACAAACAGATCAAAGAATAAAAATTTCCCAACAAAGAAAGTCTCTTCAATAAAGGAAGATGGAAAACATCTATTTTCAGAAATTTTCATAGGTTAAAATATGAAATAAAGTAAGCGCTTCTACTCTTTTCTGAGTAAGCCCACTGTAAGCACACCTCTTTGAAATTTAATTAGTAAATTAGAATACTGAGTTTTTCTTTAATTTGAGGAACCAGTCAAATAAGTTTATTCTTAAATTTTCTACCAAGTAATCTCAGAAATTCAAAACACATAGGAAGAAATCCCCAAGGATTATACTACTAATAATGTGAATTTTATACAAAAAATCATTTCTTACTTGTGTAATATTATAAATAGATATTACATCATGGGGGAAAGTGCAAGTGAGTTCTCACAACCCAAAGCAAGGACAAAATAACCCAAGTCCAAACAATGCTCAATTTTATGCAGGTTTGTGAATCACTAATTAGTTCATGTTTGTTTGGAGATCAGGAATTTTTTAAAACCAGATGAAATCTAGGTCCATCTCCCCAGAAAAATGTGTGAGTGCGCATGCGCACATACACACACACACAATTTTTATCTGATTTTCATGGTTTTTTAAATCAAATTATGTAACTACAAAGAAAGCAAGATTATATATATATGCACACACACACACACACACACGCACACAATTTTGCATACACTTGCAGAAGTTTTTTTATATACTCTCAATACTAGATTAAGATCACATGTCCTAGAAATGAATGACTAACAAATTTGTTTATTTTTTGCCCCTCTGTCCTGAGTTTCAGACCTTTATTTTCAACTTTCTTCCCATGGGAAAATTTTACCTATATGTACTGGAGTCACTTCAAATTGAGCTGTCATAGAACTTTTCATTTTGCATCATTTTCATTTTCACAGTTAATGGATTCACCATCCACCTGATCACCCAACTAAAATTCTAGGAGCCATCTCAAAATCTTCTCACTCACACCTCACTACACTCAAAGCTAGTCCTATCCATTCTACCTTATAAAATACTCTAAATCTATCCTCTCATCCTCTCCCTGACTTCTAAGAAGTGACCTGAAGACCTCATTATGTTCTACCTAATGTATTATAGAGGGTTCTTAAGATGGCTCTTTGCTCTATTTTTCCATATCCAATATATCCTTCACACTGTTGCCAAATATATTTCTAAAACATGAATTTGTATGTTGCATTCCCCTTCTAATGTCTAAAGCACTGATTTCAGAAACAAAATTAAAATATAATAATACAAAAATCAGTGGACTCATGTTTGTTTCTCAAGTCAGATATCTTGTGGAAGCCCAGTATATCAGGTAGAAAAAGATGGGATAAAATTGGTATAAAATATAATTTCTCAAACTTGCCCTATTATGAGTCTCCACATGTGTGGGGAGCCAGCTAAAAGTAGCACTTGCCAAAGGCTCATTCCAGACTTCTTAAACATAATTTCCATGGTCAGGGCACAGGAATCTGTCTTTTCTAGAAATTCCAGGTGATTCTTATAAACAGGCAATTTTCAAAATGTTTGCTTGAGAAAGTTATGAAGTGATTTAAGATGACACAAAAAGGGAAATCACAATTTGACCCCAATTTATTTTTGTAACCTATTTTAATGCAGCATATGTTCCAACCACATCAAACTATTCCACACCCTTTTTTTTTTCTTTTTTGTTATCGTGCCTTTGCCCATCAAATTTCCTTTTCCTGGTATGCTTTCCTCACCTTATCCACTTGTTGCCCGTCTTCCTATCCTTGAAGAATCAGAGCAAAACTCACTTTTTCTGTGAAACATTCCCTGACTCTTTCTAGGGCTTGGGACATTATACATCTGTATTAGTCCATTCTCACACTGTTAATAAAGACATACCTGAGACTGCATAATTTAAAAAGGAAAGAGGTTTAATTGACTCACAGTTCCATATGACTGGGGAGGCCTCACAATCATGGTGGAAGGCAAAG
>NW_016107850.1:1333556-1343363 GCF_001604975.1 Cebus imitator
TCAGATCTCATGAGACTTATTCACTATCACGGGAACAGCATGAGAAAAACCCATCCCCATAATTCAATTACCTCCCACTAGGTCCCTTTCACAACACATGGGAGATATTGTAGCTATAATTCAAGATGAAATTTGGGTAGGGACACAGCCAAACTATATCAACACCTCAGTATCAGCCATTAGTTTGATGGCAAGTACTGTGCCTGATCTCCATCTGTAGCCTCTTTAAAATGTAGAACAATATTTAGTACATAACAACCACTGAATGAATGTGTTAAATATTGATTGAGTGAATTCATGAATAAAGAAATAAATGAATGAATTCATGAATATGAACAACAAAGGTCAGCAAATATCATACTTAAAATATAATTATTTGCAGAAAGAAAGACATGGAGCCTACATTAATTTGTCTGTAATTTATTTTAAAACATTTTGGTATATACTAATACAATGTGATAAAGACATAGGCATGGTCTATATTAATTTGTAACCAAGGTAGAGTTAGTTAACATTTGAAGTACTCTTATTCAGGGATCCACATTCCTATGGTGAGTAGTTATAATGCCAAGAACATGCTCCAAGTTCTTCACACATTTCTATGTAAATGTACAAAACAGGTTCTTTAATTAGAATACAAAATAATTTTTCATTGTTGAAATTAAAATAGTTCAAATTTTGTGGTTGGCTAGAAACCACAGTTTTGTGTATGAGGATCTGGTGAGCTCAGCCAACTAACAACTTCAAACTACTTAGAGCTAAGTCCCTGGTTTTATTTACTTTTTAAAAATAGATTTAAGGGGTACAAGTGCAGCTTTAGTAAATGGATACATTGCATACTGGTGAAGTCCAGGCTATTAGTGTAAGCATCACCCAAATAGTGTACATTGTACCCATTAGATAGTTTCTCATGCTTCTTTCCTTTCCACCTTCCATCCTCTACCATGTCCAAGACAATATTTGAACTGATGCCAGCCCTTCACCCACAGCCCCCATACCTAATACTTATTGTCTGATGTGATTAGAAGACCTCCTGATTGTGCCATCAGTACGTTTGTGCACTCATTTCCAAGTAAAACTTTCATGCAAAGTGCCGGTGTCTAAGAAAATAGTTGATGAGGACTTCAAAGAACATAGGAGAACAAGTTGCATAACATTTTTTGCCTGATTGTTAATGTTTTTTGGTGTGGCAGAATGCAGCCTGAGCCTTGCTTTAATTGTAATATACCATTCAGTAGTGAGGCTAATCAGCATAATACATATATCTCCTACCTATATTTTCCTGCCACCACTTTTTATTTTGAGAAATTTTGAGCCTACACAAAAGTTGCAAAGATAGTATAATCAACTACCACATACTCTTCAACTAGATTTATCAGTTATTAATGTAAAAATGATTCCACATCTATGCCCTGTCTTTCTTGCATTCTCATTCCCTCTATATATGTCTTTTTCTCCCCCTGCCTGTGTATTTAGTGCTTACTGTGCAAGTTGAATACTGTATTTCATGAAAATTCACTCCCAAATTCTTTACCATGTATCTTCTAAGAACAAAGACATTCTCCTTGGCCTAACACAATATTTTAGTTTGGGAAGGGCCTAGATAGGGAGAGGGGGAACATGAATTTGTACAGGGAGGGGAGATATTGTAGAAAGGAGCAGACTGCCTAATTTGCAAGCCAGTGACCTGCTTTTGTAGGGACATTGGGTGGGAGGTGGGTTGAGCTACAGTCATGAACTTTTGGTGTCTACTGATTCTTACCAACTCCCCACCCCACAAAAAAATAACTGGGACCAATATTTTCAACTTTGCATGTTTATTTTGGCTGAGTCTCCCCCTCTCCCTATTCTGTCCTGAGACCACAAGCAAAGTTCTTGATTTTGGGAAAGAAGAAAAACTGTTTGGAACCACACCAATAATATTTTCATTTGTAATACTTGAAATTTATTTTTTTTATTATTTTGATAGCAGATGTGCTATAATATGTATAAGGGAGCCTGAAAAATAGAAAACTGTATGGATTAGGTTTAGTTGTTAATTGGTTTGGGAGCCTCCTATATATGACTTATGACTTCTCTGTGTTCTGTGTATTTGTCTGAATTAATGACCTGGGATATAAAGCTATGCTAATTTCAAACAGGAGGTACCTTTCAGAAACTTGTATATTTTGCAGTTGCCAGACCAATAAAATATCTGGTTGAAATGCAACAAAAAAAGAAAAAATAAAGGCATTCTCCTACATAATCACAATGCAATTTTCACATTCAGAAATTTTAACATTGATATGATACTATTATCTAATATACAATCCATAGCTATACTTTCTCAATTGTCCCAGCATTGTCTTTTATAGATCTTTATTTCTTAATCCAGTATCCAATCATAGATCATGAAGTACAGTTGTTTATCATATATACTTAAACTCTTTAATCTAGAGTAGGCTTCCAGCCATTATTTTGTCTGTATGTTTTTTCTTTTTGAGACTGGGTCTCACTCTGTCACCCAGGCTGGAGTGCAGTGATGTGATCATGGTCAGTGCAGCCTCAACTTCCTGTGTTCAACCCATCTTCCTGCATCAGCCTCCTGAGTAGCTGGAACTACAGGCACAAGACACTAGGCCTGGCTAATTTTTTGACTTTTTTGTAAAAACATGGTCTCATTATGTTGCTCAGGCTAGTCTTGAACTCCTGGGCTCAACATAGCCTCTTGTCTCAGCCTCCCAAAATCTTGGGATTACAAGTGTGAGCCACCATGCCCAGCCATTTTCTCTTTGTTTCACAAAACTGATGTTTTTGAGGAGTTCAAGGCAACTGTTTGGCATAACATCTACCAATTTGGACTAGTCTCATTGTTTTTTTCATGATTGGGTTTAGGTTAAACGTGACAGAAATACCACATAGATGATGTTTTGTCCTCTTTAGTACATCACAAAACAAAGTAATTTTATTCCTTTATTGGTAGTTTAAATTTAGATCACTTGGTTAATGCAGTGCCCAGCAGATTTTTCTTGTAGAGGTATCTCTCTTCTTTGGAATTAGTAACTAATTTTTCACATGATACTTTTAGACTATGTGACTGTCTTTTTCCTCAAGCCTTTGCTCATTGATGATTTTTAGTATTGTTGATTAAAGCAATTATTATGATGCTGTTTGTAAATTTTTTTTTCAATACTTTTTCCTTTTCAGACTGGGCCTTGCTTTGCTACGGAGGGTCAGGGCAGTGTCTTTATGGTTCTTTATGTCTTTAGAATATATTCCAGTGAGGATAATCAGAGTACTATGTTCAAATGTTGCTTAGATTAGTTCTCCATGTATGTGATTTTGTTATCAATTTGATTAGTAATTAAATCAATTTGCTTATCTTAGAATTTAATTTTAACTTTTATTATTCTTGCTAATTAAGTTTTGTTTTTTAAATGCACAAAACATTAACATGGTTTGAAAACCAAAACTATATACACACGGAATACTCTGAGAAATCTCACTCTCTTCTCCATTACTTTTACATCACCACCACCCATCTGCTGTAGATGCCAATTTAATTAGTTTCTGGTTTATTTTTCCTGTGTCTGTTTTTGCAAAAATAAGGACACACACACACACATACATTCATATTATCACTTCATCCTTACACAAAATGTAATATATGCTATGTACACTTTGCTTTTTTCACTTAATCACATATTCTGGATGTTACTCAATATTAGTTAATTGTTATTTTCCTATTTTTTCATAGCTTCAATGTACTATATTTCATTCAAGTAATCTTCCAAGTGTGGGCATTTAGGTTGCTTTGAGTATGTTGTGATCATAAATAATGCCACCTTTAATAAATTTGTGTATGCCTTTCCCCCCAAATTAGTTGAGAAAAGCCTAGAAGATTGGCAATTTAAAGGCTAAATGCATATTTAATTTTGATAGATATTACTGGATTCTCCGCCATAGGGTTTGTACCATCTTGCATTCCCATTGGCAATGTATGGCAGTAAATATTTTCCCATAACCTTCCAAACAACTTATCAAGCTTTCGAATTTTTGCCAAACTGAGATGTAAAAAATGGTATTTGAAAGCTTTGATTTGCATTTCCCTTATTATTTGTGGAGTTAGGAAGTTTTGTAGGTGTAAAGTAACTGGTGCATCTTTTTTATGAACTTGTTTAAGCTTTTTGTGCCCTTTATCTATTGAATTTTTGGTGGCTTCTTCAATTCTATATTGTGAAACCAGCTTTTTATCTGCTATCTCACCTTTCCATTATTATGCAAGGCAATAAAATAGGAAAAGTGTTATGAATTGATTAGGACAATGCACAGCAACTTATTTGCTAATGTTGGTACACTGTATGACTCGTCTTA
This sequence comes from Cebus imitator, assembly GCF_001604975.1. Lineage (NCBI taxonomy): Eukaryota > Metazoa > Chordata > Mammalia > Primates > Cebidae > Cebus > Cebus imitator. Next base: position 1,337,910 of record NW_016107850.1, read on the forward strand.
TGACTTGAATAAGTGGAGGAGGGTTCAAATGGACTTATGAAGATGACGTTAAATCCTTAAGTGCTTATCTGAAACTCTTAGGGATAGGTGTTTCCACAATTTAGGCTTTCTTGAATTTTAGAAAGGTAATGGGTATATATGCTGTATATTATATAATATCATCCATCAGCTCTGGGACAGTACCACATTAATCAAATAAATATTTCTGGAGCAAAATGTATGAATATATTAATGGGGTAAATAAAAATATAATCACCCTTACATCAGCCCAAATAGGTTTTGTAGTCAGATTAATTTAGGTAACATCTGCTTTTGCCACCAAACGCTTAATAAATACAACTCCGTTTTCAGAGTTTTTTTGGATATTGGAATCATGGATAACAGATTGTAGACCTGTAGTTTATTGAACCAGCTACTTTGGGGTATTGTTTATTCAAGAAAGCTGTGTATCATTTAATACATTCTTAAGAGAATCATAAATATAATTCCAGGAAAATGACTGGGATTATAATAATTTAAAAATCATAGTAGCAAATTGTTTATATTAAGTTGACAATATTTAATAACTCCATTAAACATCAAACATCATAAACTCAATTTAATCAATATGTGTAAAGAATCACACTGCCACATGTGTACCTATGCAACAATTTTGCATGTTCTTCGCATGTACCCCAAAACCTAAAATGCAATAAAATAAATAAATGGAGAAAAAAAAAGAATTAGATTGAATAGTTGCTTAGAATTTTGAAATTGCATAAAATAATTTTTTCTCAACTGAAATACATTTAATGTGAATTTTTAAAAATATATACAAAAATAACTTACTTTTCTTCCAAATTATATATATGTTTGGTTATTTGTTTATTATCATTGTCCCTCAAGGATTATTTCATTCACTACTGTGTCCTCAGTACTTAGCACGATGTCTGACTGTCTGTAGGTGCTTGATAATTATTTTAAATGAATTAATAAATGAAAGGAGATTACAAGACAAAGACATAATAAGAAAAAACGAATACAATTGTTCACTCATTTGCAATGAAAGCACAAGTTTATAACAATAATTTAAATGGTGTTGACACTCTACCTCTTATTCCATACCAATTCAGATTTATCTAGAAATAGTCTGGGCATGGTGGCTCGTGCCTGTAATCCAGCACTTTGAGAGGCTGAGGTGGAAGTATTACTTGAGGCCATGAGTTCAAGACGAGACTGGGCAACATAAGGAGATTCTATCTGTACAAAAAATTTAAAAAAAAAAAATAGCCTGGCATGGTGGTGTGTGCCTATAGTCCCACCTCCTCAAGGAGGCTGAGGTAGGATGGTTGCTTGAGGCTGCAGCCATAATTGTACCACTGCACTCCAGCCTGGGCAACAAAGCAAGACTGTCTCCTAAAAAAAAGTGAAAGAAATGATTTATCTAGCAATAAACTCACATATATCTGGAGAGAGTGACGACTACTCTTACCAAGAGGAAGAATTCAACTTTGCTTGAACAGGTGGAAGTTAGTTACTTCAAGATGCCACTTCTTTATGTTCCCTCTTTCCTCAGTTATCACCCCTAAGAACAGGTCATTAGAGAAAAATTAAAATGTGCAACATCTGTCATATTTTGATTCTGTCCTCAACTTGCTGAACTGCCTTTAAAATACATTTCTCCTTTTTGCATATTTGCTTTTTCAGACTAAAAATAATACATGTTCATGATAGAACATTTAGAAAAATTATAGACCATTTGAGAAATAAGGAAAAAGATAAAGAAGAAAAAACAATTAACAGGCTCATCCCTCAGAGATGACGCATAAGGTTTTAGTATATTTTCCTCTAGTCATTCTTCTAAGCATATTATTTTTAAATATACCATATAGACAGTTTAAATCTTGTTTTCTAATCTTTTATACTATAAAGATGTTATGTATTACTAGAAAATTTAACGGACATTATTTTAAATAGAAGCATTAAATTCCATTGCATGGAAACAGCAACATTTTTCTTAACCTTTCCCCGAGTATTAGACAATTCAGTTGTTTCTGATATTTAGATATCATAACACTTTAAAGATCTGATTGTAAATATCTTTTCTGTAATTGGCATTTTTTTTCTCAGAATAGTCTCTCAGCCATGGAATTACTGGGTCTAATGAAATGAAGATATATAAACAAGTTAAACATTCTTAAGAAATCTTTAAGAATTATAACAAACCTAGAAATCTAGGGACATCTAGCCTGATGAGACCATTTTGGTCTGCACAAGTAGCTCATAAACGAACCTGGAAACATCACCAAGAGAAACTCCATTACTCACTTGCAGTATATGACTTTTGTTCTGAACCACTAACTATACTCTGAAATTCAGGCAGTTTTGTCAAGCAATGAGGGAATCTGAATGGTTGTCGATAGGAATGTGTTAACAAATTGCCAAGGAGATGTCTTCATTATGTTTGCATTGGGTTGTGTTAAATTTGCCCACTATTTCACTGAGACAGTCATTACCTTATGTCTTAAAACACCAATATTTCACTTCTCACTGCCTTAATCCTAGAACTATTAGAATTCCCTTGGGGGATTTTGAAAACCCAGGCGCATTTTGGCTTACTGTTGCACATTTGCCATCTAGTGGCTAAAGTGAAAAATTGCAGACTTACACCCTCTCTCTAATTGGGGGAAGCAGACACTTAGAGCCTGTTCTCCTCAAGAAACCCATAGGTAGAAGGCACAAACTGTCAATAATACTCAGTAAGGATGGGTAGGGTTGCTATACAGGATCTACCCACGTGCCAAAGGGAGACAGAACTCAGAGAACATCACAGAGCTTTTCCCCAATAAATGTTATCTCATTATTTCTATGCCCCAAACACTCGCCGTTCTCAGTGAAATCAGACTCAAAGGAAAATTAAGGTTAGCCTTGAAATGTAAAAGAAATCACCAAGGGCACCATGATATTATACATGGAAAATGGGAAGGTGTCTTTGTTTGTGCTGTTATAACAGAATAGTTGAGACTGGGTAATTTATAAAGAACAGAAACTAATCTCCCACAGTTCTGGAGGCTGGGAAGTTCTAGACCAAAGCACCAGCAAGTTCAGTTGTCTGGTAAGAACTGCTCTCTGCTTCTAAGATGCTTCCTTGTTGCTTCATCCTCTAGAGGGGAACAAATGCTATTTCTCACACAGCAGAAGGTGGAAGGTCCAGGAGGCTGAACGCTGAGTGAAGTCACTTTTATAAGAGCCTTAATCCCATTAAAGACAGAGAGGAGCCCTCAGGGCCTAATCACCTTTACAAGGCCTTATCCCTTGATGCCATCACGTTGGCAACACCTGAATTTTGGAGGCTACACATTCAAACCATGGCAGAAAGTGACCTAATTTGCTTTGCTCTAGAGACTCGGTGTTTATTAGCAGCTTGTTTTGATATGAGACTCAGATCTTTTATTTACCCTCTTGTAACGTTTCTTTGTTTCTCTCTCCTGGCAGTGTGTCTGAGTTAACTTCTAGTTAAATAGAATGTGCTACAAAAACACAATTGCCCCAATTTACTATTTCTTTGAATAGATTGGTTTGTAACTTTCTATCTGCTTTCTAACTTTTTGAAATTATTTCAACATAGTCAAATGACATATAACTTTGAGAATGTAGACCATTCAAATTGTAGAAGAAATTCTCTCTTATGACATTTAATGAAGATGCTCAGATTTTGGGAGCATCAGTAAATATAGAGATGAAGTGTGTGGGTGGTGAAGCATTCTTTCAAAAATAAGCCATGAGAATTGTTAAGAACTGAGCTGATGTTCAAATTTACATAGAATCTTCTTTTTCCTTCAGCCATACAGGCCCCAGGAAGGGTAAAGAAAATATTAAAAAGTAGGTGAAGTTAGAGGTAGTGAAACATTTTCAATAATAGCAGATTAATCAAGCAGTATTGAGCTTGAACTATTTCTGGGTAGTCAGTTACACATACTATTTATATAAATTTACAAACTGCAGAAAGACAACTTACCCTAAAATGAGCCAAATGCAGAAGTCCTCCCACCTCCACATCAAAATATTTTGATATATGTATTCCATAATCATTCCAGATCAAAGCACCAGCAAGCTCAGTTGTTTGGTAAGAACTGCTCTCTGCTTGAGGGAATGTCACCATATATTCATTCAACAAGCAGCTACTAAGTGCACTTGAAAATTTAAAGATATATGTATGTATACCTTTGACCCAGCAAATCTATTGCTTAGAATCTACTCTTTGATTATAATCACAAAAGTATGGCAAGATATAGTTACAAGTATGTTCACTGCAACATTGTTTGAAATAGCACACTGTTAATAATCCATTGATAGTGATGAGGTTATACTAATTTAAGTTAAAATTCATTATTACAATAGAATAATATGTATCTATTTTAAAAATGAAGAAGTATTCTATGCACTCGTATAGAAAGCTCTCCAAATGATAATAAGTGAAAAGCAAGGCATAATACAATAACACCTGTATATGTAATCTGGTATATACACACATATACAACCATATGGTGTCAGACATTCATTAAGACTACTTCCCACTGCTAGAGGCTACTTAAAAATACAAGAAGTATGACCAAAATGAAGCCCTATCGAGTAAGATTATGAAATTCTTCAAGGCAAAGCCTAGTTTTAAAAAGCCTGATCCTTGGTCTGAGTTGTTCCTATTTGTACCATCCTGAAAATGGAGGTGTAAAGAGAAATGTCAAGTATTTATCCTGACTTCCCTTGAATGAGCCATATCTGAGGATAAACAAGTCTGGAAGCACAGTAGCATTATGAGGAGATGACTTAAGGCCCCAGGATTTGCTTTCACCATTCGAAGTGAGTCCCAAATTCAGATGCTGGAGTTTTTCACCAGCATCTTCTCACCATACTTTGGAGTTTCCTTTTTACTTATCTTGAGTGTCTGATTCCATTATGTTGCTCGACTCACTCCAATTAATACTCATTGAAGATAATGGAGTGCATAAGACTTACTGATTGCTTATTTAGTTACATGCATTATGCAAAGTACTCATTAATCTCCACAGCTATCTTATGAGATAGGTGCTAGTATGCTTCTCATTTTACAAATAAGAAAATACACTTTGATGCTCTACTTAGTGGTGACCTCTTTAAGTACTACATATATGACCTGGACGCTCTTGTCTTCTTTTAAACTTTTGTGAAAATGTTTTTGTCCCATGAGTCAGGCATGGGGGCTCATGCCTGTAATTCCAGCACTTTGGGTGGCTGAGTCAGGCAGATCACCTGAGGTCAAGATTTCGAGACCAGCCTGGCCAACATGACGAAACCCTATATGTACTAAAAATACAAAAATTAGCCAGGCATGGTGGCAAGCACCTGTAATCCCAGCTACTTGGGAGGCTGAGGTGGGAGAATTGCTTGAAACTGAGAGGCAGAGGCTACAGTGAGCCGAGATCCTGCCACTGTACT
>NW_016107850.1:1343484-1345622 GCF_001604975.1 Cebus imitator
TCCTATGCATTTATTCCCTCAGAAACAGGTACATTTTTCAAAGGTGATATGTAATCTGTAGAATGGTATTTATGCTTGATTGGAGTTTAGCATGTCACCCTTATTTGATAATATTTACTTATTAAACAAGATTTCTGCAGACATGGATTATATGTAATTTCTCATTAATCAATTTACATGATGGGAACTAGAGATCTCTTGGAACTTTGTTTTATGTACTATATAGACATTAGTTAAGTAATTCATAGACACATATAACTTTAAACTCTGAAAAATGCTATGAAGGCAAAACAGTGTGGTCAGTGACAATCAGGTGGGTTAGATAGAGAGGGCTTTCTTGTGGAAGTGAAGTTTATCACCATAAATGAAGGATAAGAAGGAATAAACTAAGAAAATGGGAGTGGGGAAAACTGGGAACCATACGAATATCAAGGGCAAAGACTCAGGCGTGGTTGGAAGCGTAATGATCCAGGAAATGAAAGAATGCCTGAGTGGCTAGGACATAGACCTCTGTGCTGAGAATGGTGAGCCAAGAGACTGGAGAGGTAGACATAGACCAAAACCATGTGAAATCTGAGAGAGGTAAACAGAAAATGTTACAATTAAATAGATAATTAAAAATTGTGGTGTTAAGTGCTATAAATGAGATACGTGCTAAGAGAAACCTCTGAAGCATACTTTGAGATTCAGGAAAGACTTCCCAGAAAATGTGAGCTCTGAAGGGTGACAAGGCATTAGCTAGGAATGGAGGAAGGAATGGTGGTGGTTAATAGTGTTCCAGATAGAGGGAATAACAAGGGCCTGGAGATGAGAGATAGTGCAGCAAGTCTAAGGAACTGAGGAATAAGGAGTCTTATTAAAATGCTATTTTAAAATGTTGACCTTGAGCCAGGTGCAGTGGCTCACACCTGTAATCCCAGCATTTTGGGAGGCCTAGCCAGATGCATTGCTTGACCCCAGGAGTCTGAGATCAACCTCTACCAAAAAATGTTTTAATAATTACCTGGGTGTGGTGGCATGTGCCTGTGGTCCCAGCTACCCAGGAGGCTGAAGTGGGAGGATCATTTGAGCCCAGGAAAAGGAGGTTGCAGTGAGCCGAGATTGCACCACTGCACTCCAGTCTGAGTGACAGAGTGAGATCCTGTCTCAATTAAAAAAAAAAAAAAATGCTGACCTTGGCTGATGGGGGGAAAGTTGGGGGCAATGGTGGATATAGAGGAAAAGACTGGTGGCATAATTCAGGCTGAAACAAGTATATTAAGGCATTGGAAACAATGGAAGAAAGTAAGAGACTGATTCTACACATATTAAACGGGGCAAATGACTGCTTGGTGAACTATTATGGAGAAAGGATGAGGAAGACAAAGAAGCCAAGTTTCTCATGGGGGTTTCTGGTTGGCTTAAGACCCTGCTCATTTTATTACAATGAAGGAGGATTCTAATGGGAAGCCTGAGTTGAAGGAGTTTAATATGAGCCATGTGACATGTTACCCATCTGTGGAGCACTGAAGTGAACATGTCCATTTGAGAGATGTGCATTTTTGCCTCTATAACAGAAGACAGATATGTAGGCTGCAGTTAGGCATCATCGGTATATTGAAGGTATGGAAGTGGATGATATAGCTCAGAGAGAATGTGCAGAATAAAAAAGAGGACTTAGAAAAAAATTTTGAACACAATAGTATTTAACAGGCAGAGAGGAAATAAGGAGCCTCTGAAAGAACATTAATAAGCAGCTAGAGAAGAAAAACTAGGATAAAGTGATCATAGAATCTAAAGAAGGCAATGTGAGAAGGGAATGATCAGCATTGACAGAGGAAACAGAGACATCAAATAAGGTAAATACAGAGAAGTATTCATTAGGTATGCAATGAAAAATTTCTGGGTGACCTTTGCACAAGCAATTTTATAGAAGTGGTTGGAGCCAGAGGGTACTGGAGATTGAGGAAAGACTTCCCAGAATAAGGAAGAGGTAAGATAACAGAATAAGGAAGAGGTAAGTGAATGCAGATCATGAGAATATGTAACCCATTCATGAGGTTTGGTTGTTACAAGTATGAGATACATGGAAAGTATGAAAGGTTTCTGTCTGTTGCTTAATTGATTTTTTTTGTGGGTTTTTTTTTTTTTTTTTTTTT
>NW_016107850.1:1345632-1355102 GCF_001604975.1 Cebus imitator
TACATGGGAAGGGGTTTAAGAAGATGTAAATGGTGATGAGAAGGAGCCAAAATAGAAGAGGCTGAAGATCAAGGAGAGAGGATAATAAAGATAGGTTGCTGAAATGAGGAGGGGAAATAGGAGGCAGATTATGGGTGGAAAGATTATTGTTACAAAGGATGCAGGATATTGCTTTGATTCTAAAAAGTGGGGAGGAGGAAAATATACAGATAATATTCCAGAACTGATGGCAACACCTTAATGCAATACCTTTCTCGTATTTTCTTAAGGAAGAAAAATTTACATTTATCTGATCAAAGAGAGGGAAATAGATGGTAAAGCAGAAATTTGAACAGCATGGAGAATAGACACTGGAGAACGGGAGAGAGAGTTGGTGAACGTAAAAGGATTATTTGTTGTTATTGTGCTTCTCTTTAAGTTGGAGACTGTAAATCTGTATTGGCGGCAGTTGGTATGCTGGTGTGAGTTTTGTCTCATGTTCAGTAATCAGATGATAGTACAGAGTACAAAGTTAGACCCCGGTACAAGTGTGGCAAATAATTCTTCAGAGGCTGGACTTTTAAAATGGCATTTTCATCAGATGTGTTGAGCTTACTTGGTATCTAGTGAATTTCCTACTCAGCACCTCAAACAACTTGATACCATGCCATATATTTTGTGCTGTGGTTCCACAAAATGAATATGGGTTAGGGACTGTGTTAGGGCCTTTGGTGGTCTGAACCACACAACCTCTGAACTACGTGCATAAATACATTTGGTAGTCCTGGCAAATTTGGCTTCTTGCCAGTGAATACAGTGAAAGTATAAAGAAGAAAGGAAGTTGAAAATGTTGTAAAGATAATCGAGTGACAGTCTATGGAAACTAACCTGGATACAAAATAAGTTAATGGCAAAAGAGATAAAGTAAGGGGCTAACAATATTGGAAGTGCCTATAAACTGAAGAACAAGTATAATGAACATTCCTATTGTATTTTTTATGCATCTCAAGAGGGCAATTGCAACATACCACCCAAAGGCCCTTGACACTATGTCTAAACTATATTCATTTTGTGGAACCTCAGCACAAAATATATGGCAAGGCATCAAGTTGTTTGAGATCTCCAGTAGGAAATTCACTAGATACCAAATAAGTTTGCAATATTTGATGAAGATGGTATATTAAAGATGTAGCCTCAGAAGGAAATAATTAAAAAGCAAACAAACAAGCCTAAAGTGATTCCTAGCCTCAGAATTTTGTAATGAAGTACCTAAATAAATAAGAAAAAAACAACAACAAAAAAACTTGACTCTCTTCCTTCAGTTCTCTTATTTCCAAATGCTTAAATCATGTCGTTCAGAAGTATGGTAATTTCATTATGCTTTGTGAATGCTTTATTTATCAAAGCCATTTCCCAGATAAAATTTGAACTCTAAGGGATATATGTCAAATTTAATAAAAATAAATAAAAAAAATCTCTGCTGGGCATGGTGGCTCATGCCTGTAATCCCAGCACTTTTTGAGACTGAGGCAGACGGATTTTTTCAGGCCAGGAGTTCAAGATGAGCCTGGCCAACGTGATGAATACAAAACTTAGCTGGGCGTGGTGATGCGTGCCTGTAGTCCCAGCAACTTGGGAGACTGAGGAAAGTGAATCGCTTGAACCTGGGAGGCAAAAGTTGAAATGAGCCCAGATTGCACCATTTCACTCCAGCTTGGAAAACAGAGTGAGACTCTGTCTCAAAAATAAAGATATAAAATAAAATAAAATAAAAATAAATTTAAAAACTCTCTGAGTTGATATAGAAAAGTCAGGAAGACAAATATAGAATAAAATTATTAATCAAAATATATTATTAAATCATTATTTGCCAACACAATGCTTGGACCAATTGTATTATTGCTCTATTGTGACTGATGAGTTAACTTATAATTTATAACTTAAATTTTTAGTATGATGGTGAAAAGCAAAATATAGCATTTAACATTTTTTTTAAATGTGTTGTCTAAAATGTTTTGAATATATGCCTGTCATTTGGCTGTTTCATTTCTTCTGTTTGTGCTCTCTGCAAATAGACTGTCAATCAAGAATTTCACAGTCTATTCCTTAGGTTGAATGGATCTGGAGAGCCTAAGATCAGATTCTGACCCTCATATCTTTATATAAACCATAAAAATGATATCTGTGGATCTTCTTCCCTATTAATCCTAATTTAAAGCCATAACAAAATAATAAATTGAAAATTAAACAGTATGGCATAAACCATTTATTTGAAGTCACACAGACCAGAAAAGACAAATTGAAACTTCTCTAAAGGAGAAATTAATTAAATTGAGTTTCTGTGGGTGTGCAGTTTAAAGATAAAACTTATTTTATCACCCTCAGTCTCCTTGGGACTTTTGATAAGGGCACACAGAAAACATGGGAAATTCTTTCTATAAAGGTAAAAATATTGTTATTGGATTTGCTACTGAAGTGCCAGTAAGAAACCCCAAGTAAACATTTTTTAAATATTGAAATTAATCTTATTTGACAATATTCTTCAAAAATAATTCAAGTGTGTGAACAATGAAGTTTCCTGAAACATAATATAATTACCCTCACCTGTACCAACTGAATCAAAATATCTGGTCAGTGGGGATAGGAAACAACAACTTCAATAACATCAGAAAATGAGTTGTATATACATTCTTCACCAATTTTTTTATGTGTGTGTGGTATTACTTTAGAAGAGATTGGAAAGGAGGAAGCCATAATCTTGAGTTTCTCATTTTCGCAGGTATCTCTTACAAGTTTTGTGAACCTTTTGTTGCATATAATTCATTTGCGAGCTGAACAGTTTTCTAAAAGCCTATTTTCCTTTGCAGCTTGCAATTGAGTGAGTGGAAGAATTTTACCTAAATGTAACACTTAAATTGGGGTTTCAAAGAAGCATGTGAATGGATAGGCTTAACTATATACTAAAGTTGAAGAAAAATTGGTCACCATATAAGGCAAAGATCGTTTTCTCCCTGTGAACTTGACTTTTTCATTCTTTTCATTCTCAGATTTAAATTGACACTCATATAGAAATGTATTTATATGATCGATCTCTCTGTCTTTTAACTTTAGTAGCCTCTGAGTTTAAACTTGAATTCTGAGGCTATAAAACTGCCATTCTTTTGATTTGAAACATAAACTAGTAGAAGAAAATTGTATTGGAAATTCTGGCAGAAATCCAGCTTTATTGGACAAATTACCAGTTACGCATCTCTGGCTTAGCTACAGTTTTGTCCATATGTTTGTATGGCATTGTGCCCATTCATTATAAAATATGCCAGTTTTACAGGGCACTAACTGTTAAGAAAAGATGGATCCAGATGGGTTAACTGAATAAATGGCATGAGTGCTACTACCTTGGAAAAATGCCACCTCTCTGTGATAACTCTCATTGAGAGGCAATGTTTTCTTAATTATACCTGTGGTGTGTCATTGACTACATATACAGCCTTTCATCATGAGAGAAAATACCACCTTGGATTTCATGATCTTTTCGGCATCCTTCTGTCAGAAACCCTAGAAAGTTCATGACACAACTGTGAAGATAGATTTGATATGTCAGAAATATTATTCATTTGAAGGAAAGTTAAATAGCATCTATAACAAAGGCAGAAGACAGTAATAAATATCACGTAGTCTCCATACCCACATTACATTCTTCAGTGGCCTTTCATTTGGAAGAACAAGAGAGGTATCACCACAGATGGACCTTATATTTATGCCATTTGCATGAGTCTGGAATAAAGTATAGCAGGAGCACAAAAAGGAGGACGAGCCCATTTCATTATAAGGATATGAATACAGTGGCTTGCTAATATGACAGCAATTTAGCATGAAAACATTACCCTCCTTTTTTTTTTCCTTGTGTAGAGTAAATATCACAACTTTGCCTCCATATTGCAAAATTGGCAGATAGACTTGTCACAGGTATTGATATAAATACAATCTTAGTCATTGATACTCAACTACCTACTCAGAAGACAGTGTAGTGAGGCTACTAAACACACAATTTTAGGCTTGCAGTATAACCAGATGCTCTCTAAAATGTTGTAAACATGTTGTTGGTGTGGTTTTTGTGAATAGACAACCTCAGAAGTGATATTAGCAAGATGGTGGAATAGGATTCAATTTGAACAATTATCCACACATGAAAACACCTTCATAGAAGCTAAGGAATACAGATGAGAGATTACAACACCTAGAAGAAACAAATAAATAGGAAAAAATGCATTGAAGAGGGTAAGAAGGACAGTTTCAGACTGCCCACATCACCTTTCCCCCAAGTGTAGGCAGCACAGCATGGAGAGAGATACTCTCCTATATTAGTCTGTTTTCATGCTGCTGATAAAGACATACCTGGGGCTGGGTAATTTATAAAGACAAAGAGGTTTAATGGATTCACAGTTCCACATGGTTAGGGAGGCTTCACAATCATGGTGGAAAGCAAGGAGAAGCAAATTCAAGTCTTACATGTTTGGTGGTAGGCAAAGAGAGAGTAAGAACCAAGCAAAAGGGGCTTCCCCTTATAAAACCATCAGCTCTTGTGAGACTTACTAATTACCATGAGAACGGTATGGGGAAACTCACCCTCATGATTCAGTTATCTCCCACTGGGTATCTTCCTTAACACGTGGGAATTATGGGAGCTACAATTCAAGATGAGATTTGGGTGGGGACACAGCCAAACCATATCATATCCCCATGGGGAAAGGAGAGTGAAGTGAACATCCATTGTTACTACAAACTTTAGTACCAGGCCTGTCCTAATGATACCCAGCACCAAGCCAGCCCCCACAGCCTCAGGCTCCAGGCTGGCCCCTGTAGCTCAAGGCTCTAGGCCTGCCCCAGCCGAGGATGGTCTCAAGCTCCAGGATCTAAGCTTACCCCAGGAGACCCAAGATCCAGGCCTGCCCCAAAAGGAGGCCAGCCCCTGCATACTCAGGCTCCAGGCTTACTCCTGTGGTCCCAGGCTTCAGGCTCACCTCAGTGCCAGGTTGGTCCCCTTGGCCTTAGGCTCCAGGCTGGCCACTACAACTCCAGGGTTCAGGGCAGCACCCATGGCATACCCCAGTGCAAGATGGCTTTCACTGGCCCAGATTATAGGCCAAACCCCATGGAAAAAGGCTTCAGGCACCCCTCCATGAACCCAGGCTCCACGCCTGTCCCCATAAAGCCAATAAACAGGCCCAACCCAGTGAATACATTTACAGAATGAAAGATACAAATCACATGATGACCTCAATAGAGGCAGAAAAGGCATTTGATTAAATTCCGTATCTGTTCATGAAAATACTCTTAACAAATTAGGTAGAGAAGGAATGTACTTCAATATAATAAAATCCCTATATAACAAGCCTACAGCCAACATCTTTCTCAATGGTGAAAACATGAAAGTTTTTCCTGTAATATCAGGATTGATACAATAAACCTGCTCTCACCACTCCTATTCAACACGGTACTAGAAGTTCTAATCAGAGCAATTAGGCAAGAAAAAGTAATAAAAGACATCCAAGGCCGGGCGCGGTGGCTCAAGCCTGTAATCCCAGCACTTTGGGAGGCTGAGGCGGGTGGATCACAAGGTCAAGAGATCGAGACCATCCTGGTAAACATGGTGAAACCCCGTCTCTACTAAAACTACAAAAAATTAGCTGGGCATGGTGGTGCGTGTCTGTAGTCCCAGCTACTCAGGAGGCTGAGGCAGGAGAATTGCCTGAACCCAGGAGGCGGAGGTTGCCGTGAGCCGAGATCGCGCCATTGCACTCCAGCCTGGGTAACAAGAGCGAAACTCCGTCTCAAAAAAAAAAAAAAAAAGACATCCAAATCAGAAAGGAAGATGTAAAACTGTCTCTATTTGCAGATGACATGGTGTTATATGTAGAAAACCATAAATACTCCACCAAAAAAGAAATGGTAGAACTGAGTCAGTAAAGTTTCAGGATATAAAGTTAACATACAAAATCTGTTGCATTTCTATACACAAACAATGAAGTATCCAAAAACAATTAAGAAAACAGTTCTATGTACAATAGCATCAGAAAAGTAAAATACTTAGGAATAAGTTTAACTCAAAAGGTAAAAGGTCTATACATTGGAAACTATTCAATTTTGATGAAATAAATTGAAGCAGACACAAAGAAATGGAAAGATATCCTGTGTTATGGATTGGAAGAATTCATATTATTAAAATATCTATACCACCCAAAGCGTTCCACAGATTCAATGCAATTTCTATAAAAATTCCAATGGTAGCTGGGTGCAGTGGCTCACACCTGTAATCCCAGTACTTTAGGCTAGGGCAGATGGATCACCTGAGGTTGGGAGTTCGAGGCCAGCCTGACCAACATGGAGAAACCCCGTCTCTACTAAAAATACACACACAAAAAAAATATTAGCCTGGCATGATGGCACGTGCCTGTAATCCCAGCTACTCAGGAGGCTGAGGAAGGAGAATCACTTGAACCCAGGAGGTGGAGGTTGCGGTGAACCAATATCACGCCATTGCACTCCAGCCTAGACAACAAGAGCGAAACTCCATCAAAAGAAAGAAAGAAAGACACAAAGAAAAAACAGAAAAATCCCAATGACATTTTTTTACAGCAATAGAAAAACAGCCCTAAAATGTATATGGAACTGCAAAAGATCCAAATAGCCAAAACAAATTTGAACAAATAGAACAAAGCTGGAGGCATCATACTGCCTGATTCAAAATCTATTACCAAGTTATATTAATCAAAACAGTATGATAATGGCATTAAAAACAAATGTATAGATCCATGAAACAGAATGGAGAGCCCAGAAATAAATCCACACATTTAAAGTCAATTGATTTTTGACAAAGGTGTTAGGAACACACAATGGTGAAAGGATAGTCTCTTTAGTAAAGGGTGTTAGGACAACCGGATACCCACTTTCAGAAGAATGAAATTAGACCCTTGCAACATATACAAAAATAAACTCAAAATGGATTAAAGACTTAAATGTAAGACCAAAAACTATAAAATTACTAGAAGAAAACATAGGGAAAAAGATTCTTGCATTGGTGTAGGCCCTGATTTTTTGGATATGACCTTGAAAACACAAGCAACAAAAGCAAAAATAGACTAATGGTATTGTGTCAAGCTAAAAAGCTTGGTGACAGAAGAAACAACCAGCAGAGTGAGGAGACAACCTATGGATTGGGAGAAAATATTTGCAAACCATATATCCAATAAGGAGTTAATACATGAAAAAATGCTTAACATTGCCAATCATCAGGGAAATGCAAACCAGAACCACAATGGGCTATTACTTCACGTCTGTTAGGATGTCTATTAACAAGAAGACAAGACATAGCAAATGTTGGTGAGGATATAGAGAAAGAAATCCTTATATACTGGTGGTGGTGGTGGGGGGGGGGTAGTAAATTGGTACAGCCACTATAGAAAACAATATAGAGGTTCCTTAAAAAATTAAAAATAGAACTACCATGTGATCCAACAATCTTACTTCTGAATATATATGTTATATATATATTATATATATATATATATATATATGAGAGAAGTAAGCAATCTTCTGAATATATATATACATAATATATATAATGTATATACACACATATATCTCAAAAACGACATCTGCACTACCATGTTTATTGTAGCATTATTCACAGTGGTCAAGATATGGAATCAACCTAAGTGTTCATCGACATATGCATAAATAAAGAAAATATGGTGTGAGTCATACAGACAGACACACACACACACACACAGTGGAATATTATTCAGCTTTAAAAAATAAAGACATCTTGTCATTTGCAACAGTATCTATGAACCTGGAAGATATCATGCCAAGTGAAGTAAGCCAGGCACAGAAAGACACATACTATATAATCTGACTTACAGCATGAATCTTAAAACGTTGAGCTGAGAAAAGCAGACAGTAGGATAGTGGCTTACAGGGACATCATGGTGGGGGAAATGTGGAAATGTTGATCAAAGGGAACAAAGTCACAGTTAGGGAGGATGAATAATTTCTGGAGAGCTAATGTACAAAATGGTGACTATAGTTAATAATACTATATTGTATACTTGAAGTTTACTAAGAAGGTAGATCTTAAATGTTCTTACCACAAAAAATGGTAAATATTTGATGTGATGTTATGTCAATTTGCTTGCCTTTGGTAATCATTTCACAATGTATACATATATCAAAACATCTCATTTTATACCATAAATATATACAATTTTTATTTATTAGTTTTACCTCAATAAAGTTGAGAAAAATAGACAACTTTATTGGTGAATTTTTTTTCCTTAGTATGTATTAGTTCTCTTGGCTCTTCTTTCACAATACTTGGTGGAATGGATGGAGAGGATTGGCTGTGGCACAGCTCCATTCTGTCTCAAGTGTGGATCACTTGCTTGGCAGTAGTGGCAAGCAAATGGTAATTCTCATTACCAAATATTTGGACACTTTTCAGTCAAGCTGATCTACTTGACAATATTTCTAATATTAATTTAATTTTTCAACCAATGTTCATTAACTGTCTTCTATGAGCAAGACAGAGTTGAGGTTATATAAATCATGGTTGACTCTTAAACACGTGGATTTTAGAATAAGGAAGATCTATGTTAAATTACCAGTTCATCTACTTACTTTCTGTTTGTCTTTGAGCAATTTGCCTAAATTATTTGACTTTGTTTTCCTGTCTATAAAACTAGAGATGAAAACTAACCACCTAACCATTTCTGAAAACATTTACAAAGAATATGTATAAGATAGCACATAGCAGAGTTTCTAACACAAAACAGACATTCAAAGAATATATAGTTCATTCTCTTATGAAATTATTCACAATTTCCTGCTAGACAAATTTTGTTTAACAATTCTGATAAATTTGTTTAAACGAAATTGTATAAACAAATTTTTAAAAGTTTTTAAAGCATTGTCTATTTACCAGTAATTGTGTAAAATATTTTGCCCATTCTAAAAAGAACATGAAAGAATTATATCAAATATTACACAGAACTCCTTAAAATCAATGAGAAAAAGAAAACACACTAACCCAAAAAAGCCAATGGACATGAACAGTCAATTCAAAGGAAAAAAACAAATAGGTTCGATAAACATATAAAGATTACTCAGCTGGCAAATTGGATAAAAAGCCACGCTGGCCGAAACAGCTGCGCTGGTGACCTGTGGAGCTTCTCCGCCTGGGAATTTCCTAGTCTGTGGGCAATAAAAATGCAGCGTCCACTCACCCTCTGCGCTTTCACTGGGAGCTGCAATCCTGAGCTGTTCCTAAATGGCCAGATCATAAGAGACAAAGAGGGACATTACATAATGGTAAAAGGATCAGTGCAACAAGAAGAGCTAACGATCCTAAATATATATGCACCCAATACGGGAGCACCTAGATACATAAGGCAAGTTCATAATGACTTACAAAGAGACTTAGACTCCCACACAAT
>NW_016107850.1:1358582-1380429 GCF_001604975.1 Cebus imitator
AACAATTTTGCATGTTCTTCACATGTACCCCAAAACCTAAAATGCAATAAAATAAATAAATGGGGGGAAAAAAAAGATTACTCAGCCTATCAAAAATTAAAGGAAGATAAATGATTAATACAGTAACAGTACGATATTATATTTTGCCTATAGAGTAGGCAAAGTCTGGTAGAACTTATTGTTGGTAAATATGTCAGGGAACAAATTATCCTGATACATTTTAGGCAGGAGTATAAACTAGTATAGCTTCTTTGGAGCGCAATTGGACAAAATCTATCTCATTGTAAAATATGTCCACCCATTTACTCAGAAAATTCATTTCTGCAAGAGCAAACATTAGAGGCAACTACATGTCTAACAAAAGAGGATTAATTAGGTAAGATAAAAAGACACATAAAAGCTAGAGATAAATCGAAATCATGTTCTATTAATTTTTAAAATGATTATTAAACTTGTCTTTTTGGAATATAATTTCTGGCTAAGAGGTAACATTTTAAATGATAATATACTTCTATAAAAATTAAAAAATTAAAACATACATAAATTAGGAGTAGGCTTAAGAAAATATTTTTCTAGGATGGAAAAAATTGTATTTTGTAAACTATACCCTGCCATGATTTTAATACTCTAATTTCCTTGCAACCTAATAACACAATGTAGCATCTGTAATTCTTACAGAGTGCCATCTCTGTTTCTGAAATTTAGAGGCACTTTCACCAAAATGCTTATATTCTTATAATCTACATTATTTGTTCAAGGCCAAGTTATGTCACCAAAATTAAATGAAACAAAATTACATTGGGACATTAGAACACTGAAATTTCAGTCCATTCTAAATCAAAGAATTGGAAAGATTACAAATGCAGTACAATTAAATATTTAGTTTCTTGTGATTCATTTCACAGTATTATTCATCTCTGTCAGATTTAGGTAGTGTGGTAACATAGTTTAATCTTCCAAAACATGATACTGACCTCAAAGTAATTATATAAATGTCAAAAGATAAAAGTGTGATTATACAAAATTAATTGTTAGCATGGACTCAATTCTAAAAAGAAAAGAATTATAAGATAGCTTTCAATTTTGTTTTCTATGAGTCTTTTTCCAGTTTACCTGATATTTGAAAAAATTCAAGTGATATGTTGAAAAATAAACTGTAAACAAGCCTAGCTTTTAGCCCAACTCTGTTCTGAATAGTTGTGCTAATGAGTAGGATTCTAGGAAGAGTGATGTCTAAAAAAGCATTTTTGGAAAGTTTTGCTGTTTTGGGTCAAAATGTCCCATCCTCTAATATCAGGGATTAGATTTTAGTAAAATTTTAAAGTAGGCAATATTTATTTTTAATGCTTTTGATAGTGTTCTTATGCCTTCCTATGCATCGCTATCTCTCATTCAGTGTGTTGATTCCTCTGCTGTAATGTTCAATGTCATTCTTTCCTACCTTATGTGTCGTTGAGAAGCAATATTAAAAATAAATAAATAAATAAATAAATATCCTTCATAATAACTAAGGTGCTGAGAACTTGACGTAGTCTGCTTCCCAAGATAAAAGGGAGATAAAAAGATAAGGCAAAGTATAACCAAAAAGCTATAATTACTTATGAATTATTATTATAATTGTGTATATTGTACAAATTTAATTATCTCTGTAGTTGATTTGGTGGGTGCAGAAAATTCTTGTAATCTAGAACTTGTGGCATTTGACTTCTTCAAATGATTTTTCTTAAACCACTGAAATTATCATGTTTTTTCACTCTTAAACCTGTAATATGATGATGTGTATTGACGGATTTTCAAACAGTTAATCAGTGTCGGATTCCTGAATAAAACATACACAGCCACAAATTCTGTACCCACCAAATTAACCACAGAGGCAATTAAATGCCCTTATACATAAAGGTGGTCCTTGGGTTATTTACACACAAGTATAGTTGTATTTTCTTTTTCAAAATTTATTTTCATGTTCTTGGCTCTTTGAATTTCTATGTAGAATTCAGAATAAGCTAATCAATTTCTATAAAAATTTATTCTTGAACTAGGATTTAGAACTGTGTAGACTCTATAGATGATAGGAGAATTTTCTTACTAATATTGAGACTTTTGTTTCAAGAACAAGGTATACAGTCACATTTACTAATATCTGTAGTTTCCGTTATTCAGTATTTTATCACTTTCAGCATAAAGGACTTGAATACAATTTTTTCAGTTGATTTTCAGGTGTCTTTTTAAAATGTGATCTTTGAATAACATAACTTTTCATATTTAATTTTATATTTATTGATCTTGTATTCTTCTACTTGGCTAAATTCATTTATTAGTTCTTGTCATGGTGGTAGATTCCTTAGGATTATCTAATATAAAGAATTATGTAATATGCCATTAGAGACAGTTTTACTTTCCCTTTTCTAAACATTTTGAAATGTATTTAGTTGCCAAAGACCTTGTGAATGACCAGGGTCTCCAGGATGACACTGGATAGAGCATTCTTGCCTCATTCTCCATCTTCAAGGAAAAATATGCCCAATGTCATCATTAAGTATGATACCAGGTTTTCTGTAGATGTTCTTTATCAAATTGAGAGTAATTCTTGGAAAGGTTTTTTTTGTTTTGTTTTGTTTTGTTTTAGGGGTGGATGTTGGATTTTTTCAAATGTTTTTTAAAAATTATTTGTATAGATTTATAGAGTATGAGTGGAGTTTTGTTACATGGATACGTTGTGTAGTGGTGAAGTCTGAGCTTTTAGTATAACCGTCACCTGAATAGTGTACATTGTACCTGATGAGTAATTTGGCTCTCATTTTCCGAGTCTCCAATGTCCATTATTCTGCTCTCTACGTCTATGTGTACACACTATTCAGCTCCCACTTATAAATGAGAACTTGTGGTATTTGACTTTCTTTAAATAATTTTTCTTAGTCCATTGGAATTATAATTTTTCTTTACCTTTAAAGCTGTAATATGGTGATTCCCATTGATTGATTTTCAAACATTTAGTCAATCTTGGATAAAATATACTCAGCCACAATGTGGTGTTCTTTTTATACATTGCTAGATTAAATTTGCCAATATATTTTTAAAGCTCTTTTCATAAATATTTAGGAAGAATATTAGCCTGTAGTTTTATTCTGGTAATGCCTTTGTTGAGTTTTGATATTATGGTGGGCTCTTAAAATAAATTAAGGAATTTCCTTACCTGTGTTTTTTTAAAGTAGTTGTATAAGATTGATGTTACTTCTTCTTTCAAAGATTGATAAAATTAACCAGTTAAACTGTCTAGACCTGGAGTTTGGGGATGGGGGAGTTTAGTTTCTTTGACCGAAAAATGTTATTCAGATTTTCTCTATCTTCTTGTGTCAGCTTAAGGAAATTATAGGATCTGTATCCATAACCTCTCTTTCATTGCTCACGATGATATATTACGCTATTTTTTCCTTTATCAGTCTAGTGAGAGAAATATGTACAGTTTGTTGGATTGTTTGAAGGATCTGTTGTTGGTAAAGACCCCATTAAAAGATGGCTTCATTTCAGGTAATCTCCCAGAGTGAATTGATTAGGATCCCCATGAGAGGCATGAACTCTCTATGATACCTGAACAAAGATACCAGATATTGTGCCTCATTTTTCTTTGCTAGAGTTTTTAAGGACAACAGTTTCTCTGTAAGAGACTCAGTGATTATTCTCTGGGTATCAACTCACATGGTTTCCAAGAAGTTTACTTGAATAGCAGACCCCTGTATCTTGTCAACATTACTCTTCCAGACCTGGTTATTCAGATATTAAATGACTCTTCAGCTTAGGTAATTGTCTCTTTTCCTTTTCTGATTTCTAGTTTGTTATGATATGCTCTTATTTTTAGTTCTTTCTATTTACTTTGGACATATTTTGGTCTTCTTTATTTATTAAGGTTGAACTTTAGGTCAAGGATCAATAAACTTTTTTTTTTCAAGGTATATATAGTAAATATTCCAGGCTTTGAAGGCCATATGGCCTGTGTTGCAAATCCTCACCTCTACCAATGTAGCATAAAAGTAGTCGTAGACAACATATGTGCATTATTGTGTCCCAATTAAACCTTTTTTTTTTTTTTTAACAAAATAAGCCTAAATAGGCATGCAGGCTGTAATTTGCTGATCCCTGATTTAGGTTATTGCTTTGATACCAGTCTTCCTTTCTAATGTAAGTATTGAAATGTACATATTACTCTGTAAACACTGCTTTAGTTACATTTCAAAACTTTCAGTATTTGATATTTTAATAGCCATTCATACAAAATATATATTTTTTCTATTTTCTCTTGTGATTTTTTCTTTATGTGTCTCTTAGAAGAATATTGTTTAATTTCCAAATGTGCAAGATTTTCCTAGATATCGTATTGTTATTGAGGTCTAATTTAGTTTCCTCATGGTCAGAGAACATACACAGGTGACTTGAATCCTTTTAAATTTATTGAAACTTAATTTATGGCCCAGAATGTGTTCTATCTTGTTGAATGTAACATCTGCCTTTGAAAATAATGTGTTTTCTACATTCATATTTTGTGGTGGAAAAAAAGAAGAAAATGAAGTGCATTCTACAATTGTTAGCCGTAGTAATCTATAAATATCAATGAAGTCAAGGTGATAGATAATATGATTCATATCATCTATGTCTTTACTGAGTTTTTGACAAGTTATTCTACCTATTTCTGAGCGAGGGTGTTAAGATCTACAAATAATAACAATAATAAAACCCCTATCACATTCTAAGAAGAGCTTTTCTAATAAAACAGTCTTGATATGCTTGCAAAGGAAGAGACCAAGATGGAAACAAAGTCCATTAAATGTAAGGTTGTGGGTTGACTGAAGTGTGAACAGAGCACAGAGACAGAAATAAATCTCAGATTTAACAGTCTAGGTAATCTTTGACTCTGATTACGAACCCATTAACCCCTGAGGAAATCTCTATTTCCCCATTCCTCAAATACAGACTATTAAGGCAACAGGATGTACCTTATAGTCTGCCTTCCCTGCCTTCCCCAGCCTCCCCAGACCCTGCATGCAAATATGAATTTTTCCCTAAAAGCATTGTAGACATACCTGTGGAGGGCAATGGACAAAGGAGATTCTCCCACAGAGTTAAAACAGGGAACACAAAGGACAATAGACAAATGGAAAGCCTCCTAAGTTACAAGTCCAATACTGTCTGGTAAATTAATTCATTTGTCAGATATTGAGCCCTTGATATTCCTGCCCAAGGGAATGAGGTATATGCCATGAATCAATGTGTTGTTTACCATTCTCCTCTTTTCTGAATGGGAATTTTTATTTGTTATTCTAATCTTTTCCCACCATTGTACACTGTATGCACTGGGAGTGAATAAATGTTCATTTTTAGGATATGTCACCACACTCTGAGGTAGCTACCTTTGGACTTGATAACAAGAGTAGCACATAAGCCAAAGATCCTAGACTTGGTTCTGGTTTCAGTAACTGGATGACATACTGGATACTTTCCCTTGGAGGGCGATGTGAGTTGATTCATGCATGTGTACTCTTATTAGGGCAACATGGAGCGGGATTATCCACAGAGAAGATAGTCTCTGATGGAAAGAAAGTTGGCTGGAATCTTAAGTCTCACAGTGACCATAGACATCATACCATACTCCCTTGGGGCATATGCAGCACAGTGTGGCTAATTCAGACAAATATACTTTATTTCTCCCCATGGCTTTATCCCCAAAGCTCTTATCAGGTACAATCCTGATGAACTGGGTTGGACAACATGTGAGTCCAAAAGTTTCTTTGGCCGTCCAGTTAAGGGCCTGGATGAGAGACAGTCTAAAACCAGCCACTTGGTCCATTTCCTTTGTCTTGAAACAGAGTGTCAGAAAATTGACAGCAAGAGGATGCCTGGGAAAGGGAGTGCACAGAACATGAGCTCATTTTCTTGAACACTAGAGTTTACTCCTATCTGTTCCTTTATTTGGATCCAGCATTTCTCCTGTTCCACCAGGTAAAAATGAGTAAAGTGCTTCTCAAACAGGAGGCAGATACATGTCTATCTTACTCCATCAGATATAAGAACAGCCAGGCCTTATGGGGAAACAGCATTAAGAATTTCATAACAATCAAAAAAAAAAAACAAAAAAAAACAGGGGAGCTTCTTTCACATTCCCTCTCTTGCTGAAGCCACAGTATCTTTTGGGACTTCTTTCAGCCTGTCTCTCTCTTTCTCTGTCTCTTCCTTCTAATCATGCTTTGTCTGTTCTGCTTAAACACTCTCATTATAATTTCATCCCCAACTTTACATACATTACAGATTAAATGCCTGATGCTCACTGATCTACTCTCTCCAGATACAAATTCCGAATTCTAAAACAGAGACTATAATTGGTACAGATAAGACTTGGGATAGCTTCTCCTGGCTGAAAGGTCAGTGCATGTCTGAACGTGTTTCCCTATAAAGATCACTCTTTGCAATCACAAAAATTTATCCAAAAAGAGACTGTGAAAGATTACAATTGTGTAACTCTGATCATCATCAATTATCAGAATGGCTTCTTGTTGCAAATCAAATGAGTATGGTGACAGGAATGAGGCTTTGCAGATATTAGAATATAGCACTAAAACAAGGATCATATTTAAGTCATCAGTCTTCATTTCAATGTGCTTATCAAATTAGTCCTAAAGGAAAATGAGTCTATTAAGAATGAAATGTAGTTCCAGATAGTTTTGATACAAAACAAAGGAAAAGTAAGTATCAAAATCATGTGTTGCTGCCAAGAAAGGTTTTGGTCAGATGGGTTCTGATCTTGTCTACTCTCATGCCTTCACATCACTAGCACACTTGTTACTTCTAAATCTGTATTTCTAAAAAAGTTCTCTCATGACATGGTTTGCTTTTGTATCTGTAACCCCCAATAGGTCTGGCATGGTGGCTCATGACTGTATTCCCAGAACTATGGGAGGCCGAGGTGGGAGGATTGCTTGAGCCCGGGAGTTCAAGACCAGTCTAGGCAACATGGTGGAACCCAAACTTTACAAAAAATTAAAAAGTTAGCTGGGCATGATGGTCCATGCCTGTGGTCCCAGCTTCTCGGGAGGCTGAGGTAGAAGGATCACTTGAACCCAGGAGGCTGAGGCTGCAGTGAGCCAGGTTCATGCCACTGCACTCTAGACTGGGTGACAGAGTGAGACCTGGTCTCAAAAATACATAAATAAGTAAATAAAACACACAACCCCCTCCACCAAATAGACTACAACTATTTAACAGAAAAGGATAGGAATTATTTACTTGTTTATTGTAAGCATCGAACTTTCTTCCTGGATTATAGTAGATAAGCCATTTTGCTGCATGAATGAGTTAACTGAAAGCTTAGACAGCTTGAGGATGATGGGAGGAGAAGAAACCAGAAAAAAGACAAGAATGGAGGTAAGGTTTGAAGTGATGCAAAAACATTGGTATAGTTTAGCTCTGTGTCCCCACCCAGATCTCATGTTGAATCCCCAATGTTGGTGGAGGGGCCTGTTGGGAGGTGATTGAATCATGAAGGTGGATTTTTCCCCTTGCTGTTCTCATGATAGTGAATGAGTTCTCACAAGATCTGTTTATTTGAAAGTGTATAGCACTTCCCCCTTTGCTCTCTTTCTCTTACTCTGCCATGGTAAGACATGCCTGCTTCCCCTTCATCTTCTGCCATGATTTTAAGTTTCCTGAGGCCTCCCAAGCCATGCTTCCTGTATAGCCTGCAGAACTAGGAGTCAATTCAACTTCTTTTCTTCATAAATTACCCATTGTTAGGTATGTATTTGTAGCAAAGTGAGAACGGAATAATGCAACCATCAATTTTGCTTGCTTGATATTTGGCCAAAGATGGACTTTGGGAGTGAGAAAAAGAAAACTGTTTTGAAAAGGTGTATAGCTTTTGCTCAATGGAGCCAACAACCACGGTTCTGATCCTATGTCATTCTGGCATCTACCATCCTTTTAGGTTTTTAAAGTTACCTTTTAGTGTCTGATAACTTCCATTTAAACATTTTGCCTTCATCTTGGTTATCTGTTTCCCAACAAAAGTTGGAGTTGTGAGTTTAGCAGCATATATATGCTCAAATATTACTCCATTCCCCCCAAAACAAATAAAATAGCCAGAAATATAGTAATATAGTTTATATTTAGTCAATGTTGCCTGACTTTTTAAAAAATATTCTCTTTTTTTTGAGACAGAGTCTTGTTCTGTCACCCAGGTTTGAGTATAGTGGTGCAATCTCGGCACACTGCAACCTCTGCCTCCCAGGTTCAAGCAATTCTCTTACCTCAGCCTCCTGAGTAGCTGGGATTAAAGGCGTGTGCCACTGCGCCAGGCTAATTTTTGCATTTTTAGTAGAGACGGGGTTTCACCATGCTGGCCAGGCTGGTCTTGAACTCCTGACCTCAGGTGATCTGCCCGCCTCGACTCCCTAAAGTGCTGGGATTATAGGCATGAGCCACCATGCCTGGCCTAAAAATATTCTTTTAAAACAAGCACCATAGTTTAACAACTCATTACATGAAAGTGGTATTTATGGTAAAATCAGATTTACATGAAGCCTATTTACAGTCACTGCTTAAACAAATCTCAGCTTTCCTTTCCCCTTTTAAATCTGTATTCATTCTTACATACATCTATAATCCTTTAAATCATTTGAAGGTAAACAAACATTACACATAAGGTTGAAGTCCTCTCTGACGACTTGGATTTTGTTTCTATTGTAGGGATAACCAGTTTCTATTACTTATGCTGTGACTTGTTACTAGATTTCCACTGCTTATTCTGCTTCTTCTGAGTGAAGATCCCTTACAACCAGGCCACTCTCTCTTGATGATCCCACAACTTCCTCTCCCTGCAATCTACCCTTGGTAACTTGTGTGAAACAGACTTGTGTGGCTCAAAATAGCCTGATCCTGCATATGCTATTCCCTTTCCCTGTCATTCTTTTCTTCCTCTTCACTACCTGGTGTACTCCAGTTCTTCTTTCCCTGCTGTGACCAAATGTCACATCATATCTAAAGTATTTCCTGTGTCTGAAAACTGTTTTGTATAATAAAGAGCCCTGGAGAAATTAAGCCCATGAGATCTGGAGATACATTTCTTGGTTATGATTCTGGGTTTTGTCTTTTACTAGCTACCTTAGACCAGTAACTTAACCTTGTTGAGACTCAGCTCCCTTGTTTGTGAAATGAGTATATAAGTAGGTATTCATACCTACTTCAAAATGCTGTTAGTCGGATTAAATGAGTTAACAGATGGGAAACGCTGAGATCATGCTGCCTGGAAGATAGTGAGTGTTTGGTAACTGTTGTTGTTATTATGGTTATTTTAACATCCTTAATTAGAATACTCTTCACATTTTATGATAATGCTTTCCTGTCTGCCTACCTTCTCCAATCCTCGAGGGCTGCACCATGTCATCATTTACTTCGTTTCACCCCAACTTCACCTTGAGTCTGCCTCAAACTCCAAAGTCTATGCAGTAAGTGCAATGCCAGCCACTTAGTAGGTACTCCATCAAGAAGAAAGCAATGACATAGTGTCAAACACCTTAGTAACAGAAAGCTTCAATCTGGAACATTACACAGAGTGTTTTTAGGGTCTTCTCCATTGTAGCTCTTAGCCTCCAGGCTCTCTTGCTTTCTCTTTCCCTGGGAACCAAATAAAAAAAGAGACTTTGACTTTCTATCTGGCCTCCTGATAGAGCAAGTGGTGTTGAATCAACAGCATACCTCAGCAGGAGGCTTCTTTGCCCCCTCCCTCTCCACTTCTCTTCATTCCTTGCATCTCACTCTCTCATTCCCTACAATTCCACCTTATTGATCACTTTTTACCATAGAAAGGTTTCCCATAGAAGCAGCCTTCTAAGCTATGTCGACAAAGTGCCTCAGACCTCTGGCCCCAATTGATTCTGATTTAAAGGTCTATGCTTTCATTCTTTCTTTCCCTCACTAAAATTTTGAAAACAATTGAATAAAAAAAAAGCGGCTTTTCTGACAGTTTGCAGCATGCTTGCCTCACAGCCAATTTGGATCGAGCCTCGTAGCTTTTAAGCCAAAGGAATGACATTTGAAAAGTTTCTGTTATTGGTACATTCCAATCGAGTTAATTGTGTTCCTCAAGAATTTTAAAGAGTAAAAATGTACCTGCAAGAGTCATAATTAAGGTAAAGAGATGTATTTCATTAAATGCTGCTATTAAGTGATATCAGTGAACATCCATAACCTACAATACTTTGTTGTTCATTATCAACATGAACACATCTTCCTAGCTTTGGGTGAAACCACTGGAAAAGTTATTCTGGCAGTGTACAGAAAAATGAACCTAGTTAATATTTAATGAAGTACATGTTACTGTAATGTTACCATAAAATTAGCTTATGAGGAAATGTTATAAAATGAATCTTCTTTTATGCTGGCCAATAATTTAAATAATGTACTTTATTAAAAGAGTCAAACAATGTTTTAAACTATATTATATACAAACTTCCAATCTAGAAAACTGCTATTGCTCTTTCATTTTCTACTTAGTATTTCTATTTACTGTAAAATATTTTCTGAAAAGGATTTTGGAAGAGTTAATAAAGCGCTTAGCAGAATAAGAAGCAGAAGTATTATTTAGTTTCAGAGCAAACCCCTGGCAGCTTTGACTGTTACTAGTGGTTCTCATTTAAGCTTTTACAAGAACATACATTTTGACCTTTTTCAACTCTCCTGACTTCTAGAAGAATGAAGTGTTTATCTCAGAAACTATTGAGACTATCTTAGGATCCCAGGCTGTTCAGGAAAGTAGCTGTGTAAAACTTTTTAACAGATAAAAACAAAAGAGCACTGCATTGGGCTGGAAGTCAGATCTGAATTTTATCTGCTAAACAATGGGGTCGTGTCACTTAATCTCATCAAAAATAAGCATAAGAAAGCATTATATTTTTCTCACAGGACTGTTGTCTCAAATTTTTAAAAAAGATATATAAATACTGTGAAAAAGAGAATAGTTTAAGAAGTATGACTTTTATTATTTATATTATCATTTCAAATCACACCATTACTACTGCTTTTTATTTTTTTATTTTTATTATACTTTAAGTTCTGGGGCACCTGTGCAAAACATGCAGGTTTATTACATAGTTATACATGTGCATGGTGGTTGGCTGCACCCCATCAACCCGTCATCTTCATTAGGTATTTCTCCTAATGCTATCCCTCCCCTAGCCCTGATCCCCGACAGGCCCCGGAATGTGATGTTCCCCTCCCTGTTTCCATGTGTTCTCAATTGCTACAAAGAGAATAAAATACCTAGGAATACAACTTACAAGGGATGTGAAGAACCTCTTTAAGAAGCACTACAAACCACTGCTCAAGGAAATAAGAGAGAACACAAACAAATGGAAAAACATTCCATGTTCACGGATAGGAAAAATCAGCATTTTGAAAATGGCCATACTGCCCAAAGTAATTTATAGATTCAATGCTATCCCCGTCAAGCTACCACTGACTTTCTTCACAGAATTGGAAAAAAAACTACTTTAAATTTCATATTTTTTAGTTTTTTAAGACGGAGTCTTGCTCTGTCACCCAGGCTGGAGTGCAGTAACACAATCTTGGCTCACTGCAACCTCTGCCTCCTGGGTTCAAGTGATTCTCCTGCCTCAGCCTCCTGAGTAGCTGGAATTACAGGCATGCACCCACCATGCCCAGCAATTTTTCTGTTTTTAGTAGAGACGGGGTGCCACCATATTGGCCAGGCTGTTCTCAAACTTCTGATCTCAAGTGATCCACTCGACTTGGCCTCCCAAAGTGCTGGTATAACAGATGTGAGCCACCATGCTTGGCCTATTGCTGCTTTTTAAAGATGACAGGGTTGGCATGTGTCCAATACTATAAATAGATTCCTATGAAAAATTTTTAGAAGCAGAAATTTATTTTAAGAGTTGATGTGTACTGACTTAAGACAATGTTGGCATTTCCAAAATGACAGAATGCTTTTGCAAATATTGATAGTGTCCTATAGTTACAGGCAAGTTGGGGTTTTATATCCCCTTCCCTACACATTTGCCAGAAGTACCCCTCTCTGCCTTAGGCCTTTCAACTGGTACCTTATGTGAAAGAGTCACTGAAAGGCAGACACAATGGTGTTCTGACTCAGGATTAGAAAATAATGGCGCTGTAGACCTCAAGCACTGCACAAATGGTCCTATTGTGCCTTGTTAGATTCTTATCCCTTGTTCATGCGAGGACAATGGGACTTGTACAAATTTGCATAATCAGTTACCTATTTTGACCATGGTGCATGTTATCAGTGGAAAAATATTTCTAGTATCTTTTATGTAGAGTTCAATGATGATATGTGAGGTGCCAAGTAATCACTTTTCAGTGTTGTCTCCTAATTAGGGCACCTCTAAGATTTAGAGTTTTTGCATATTCTCATAATACATATTTTTTATTAATACTCTTAATGTAAATTCCAATGCAAACTATACAACAAGAGTGTCATTTGTCATTATATGAAAATGCATAACACTCTAAGTACTATTATCAAGGTCTCATATATGTTTTTATTTTTTTCAAAAGTTCTTTAAAGAATACTTAGGACAATTTAAGACACAAACATCATTCATTTTAATAAAACATTTATTGAGCACTTACTATGTACCAAGCACTATGCTAGGTCCTGGAGTGGTAAAAAACTAGGCATGATTTAAGTTCTCACAGTTTATAAGGAAACGAATATTAAACAAATAAGTACCAAAAGTACTTTTCACCATAGAAAGTGTGATTGGTTCCATACCTTGACTATTGTGACTTATGTTATAATAAACGGGAGTGCAGATATCTTTTTTATATACTGATTCCATTTCCTTTGGATATATGCTCAGTACTGGGATTGCTGGATCACATGGTAGTTTTATTTTTAATTATTTGAGGAACTTCTATATTGCTTTTCATAATGGCTGTATTAATTTACATTCCCACCAGCAGTATGTAAGGATTACCTTTTTGCCACATCCTTGTGAATACTTGTTAATTTTTGTTTTTTGGTAATAACCATTCTGATTAGCATGAGGTTATACCTAATTATAGTTTTGATTTGTATTTCCTTGACCGTTAGCAATGTTGAGCATTTTTCACATATCTGTTGTCTACTTGTATGTCTTCTTCTGAGAAATGTTTATTCAGATCTTTTGTTCCTTTTTAATCACTTTATTTTTAAATATTGAGTTATTTGAGTTCCTTCTATAATTTGGTTATTAACCCCTTATCAGGTATATAGTTTGCAAACATATTATCCCATTCTTTGGGTAGTCTCTCTGCTCTGTTCATTGTTTTATTAGTTGTGTAGAAGCTGTTTAACTTGATGTGATCCTATTTGATTGCCTTTGCTTTTGAGGTTTTATCTAAAAGAAATCTTTGCCTAGACCATTGTAATGAAGCTTTTTCCCTATATTTTCTTCTAGTAGTTTCAGGTCTTATATTTAAGTCTTTAATCTGTTTTGAGGTAATATTTGTTTATGGTGAGAAATAAAGGTCTAATTTCATTCTTTCTTATGTAGGTATCCAGTTTTCTCAGCACTGTTATTGAAGAGGTTATCATTCCCTTAATGTGTGTTCTTGGTGCATTGTCAAAAATCGGTTAGCTATAGATGTGTGAGGTTATTTCTTGGCTCTCTATTCTATTTCATTGGTCTATGCATATATTTTTATGCCAGTACCATGCTGTTTTGCTTACTCTAGGTTTGTAGTACTTTTTGAACTCAAGTAGTGTGATGCCACCAGCTTTATGCTTTTTGCTCAAGTTTGCTTTGGCTATCTGGGATCTTCCATGGTTTCATACAAATTTTAGAATTGCATTTTCTCTTCCTGTAAAGAATGCCATTGGTATTTTGATAGAGATTGCACTGAATCTGTATCTCACTTTGTGTGCCATGATCATTTTAACAATATTAGCTCTTTCAATTCCTGAACATGTGATATCTTTCTATTTTCTGTGTGTGTTTTCTTCAATTTCTTTCATCAATGTTTTATACCTTTCATTGTTAAGTGTATCCCTAGGTATTTTAGTTGTTTTTGTATTTTTTGTAAATGGGATTACTTTCTTGATTTTTTTTTTAGATAATTTGCTGGTGGTGTACAGAAATGCTGCTTATTTTTGTGTGTTGATTTTGTATCCTGAAATCTTAGTGAAATCTTTTATTCTAATGTTTTCTTTTGGTAGAGTCTTTGGATTTTATATATATACGTATATATGTATATATGTAACATATGTTATATATATACATACATGTATACACATATATGTGTAATATCATAAGGTTATTTAGAAAAAGCTTATGGGAGGAGATAGAAATGATTTATCTTATGAATTAGAATTGCAAATAGTGAATGGTAGTTAATTTCTTTCCCTTGTGTATGTATACATATACACATGTGTATATATATGTATATGATCATGTCATTAACAGCTAAAATTTGACTTTCTGTTTTCCAATTTAGATGCCCTTTATTTCTCTCTCTTGCCTGATTACTATGGCTAGAACTTCCAGTACTATATTCAGTAAAAGTGGTGAAAGAGAACATTCATGTCTTGTTTCAGATTTTAAAGGAAAGCTTTCAGCTTTTCCCAATTCATTGTGATGTTAGCTCTGGGTTTGTTATTCATGGCGTTTATTATGTTGAAGTACAATCTTTCTATATCTAATTTCTTGGGAGCTTTTATCATGAAGAAATGTTGAATTTTATTAAGTATTTTTTTCTGACAAATGAAATCCTGTCATTTGTGGCAATATGGTTGGACCTGGAAGACATTAGGTTAAGGAAAGTAAGCTAGACACATAAAAGGTAAATACTGCATGAACTCACTCATATGTGGTTATAAAAAATTATTCTCATGAAAGTAGAAAGTAGAATAGTAGTATCAGAAGATGGGGAGAGTGGGGGGGATGGGGGATTGAAAGACATTGATCAATGAGTATAAAGCTACAATTAGGTAAGAGGAATAAGTTCTGATGTTCTATTGGATGGTAGAATGACTAGAGTTAATATTTATTTCAAAATAGATAGAAGAGAGGTTTCTGAATGTTCTCATTAAAAATAAATAATACGTGTTTAAAGTGATGAAAATGCTAATTACCCTGATTTGATTGTTACACAATGTATACATGTACAGGTTGAGTATCCCTTATTCAAAATGCTTAATACCAGAAGTATTTGAGATTTCAGAGTTTTTCTCTGCATTATACTGATTGAGCATTTCAAATCCCAAAATCCAAAATCTGAAATGCTCCAATGAATATTTCCTTTGAGCATCATGCTGGTGCTCAAAAAGATTCAGATTTTGAAGCATTTTGAATTTTAGATTTTTTAGATTTAGTATCCTTAACCTATATCAAAACATAACATGTTATCCCACAAATATGTACAATTATCAAGTGTCAATCATAAGTTTTAAAAATACAATGTAGTTTTGCTGCAAAACATAAAATAGAATGTTATGAGAACCTTTAAAATATCATAAGACATTACTTAGCAAAAGTCTATGGGAGGAGATAGAAATGATTCATCTTATGAATTAGAATTGCAAATACTGAATTATAGTAGTTAATTTCTTTCTCTTTTAACGTTTTTACATTGAAGATGAAGCTAAAGAGCAGAAACACTTATAACTGGGAAAACAACTTTATGTGCCACTGAATGGTTTGGCTGACTGAAACTATAAAGTGGTTTAACAACTGGATGTCACAGAAATTAAAGGCACTTCTATTGAGTCAATAAGTCAATACATTACTTCTGTTCCCTTGAGGAAACCAGCTTGCTACACGCACAATTCAAGATACAATAACATTTTTCAACAGCTAGTGAGGAAAATAACCCTGACAAAAATAAAAGTTTAGGGTTTTAAATTATTTTTTTCCTGATTTTTTTTTTCAGTGTAGGGCATTGTAAATTTAAGCAGAAAACATTAATAGACTTCAATTACACTATGGAGAATAATCCTAAAGGCAATTTTTGGTTAGATGGAGTAAATTCTGGTTTTGCTGAGAACTGATTGCTTTACCCATTTAATGGTTTTTATTAATTGATTTGAATTTCCTTTTGCCATTACTGAGTACATTTTAGGTTTGATGCTTCATTGCAGTCTTAGAGCTCTGTTAATTTTCATATGCATTTTATTGAGTTTATATATTAGATACTCTGTTAAATATACATATTTTGAATGCTTTTTATTACATTTAGTTGTTGAAATACAATGTAAGAAATATGAAGTTTACCAATTGACAGAAAAATGTTACATAATATCTATTCATTTTACTTTTCCATTAGATGCTGAATAAATAATACAATTCTCAAGAAAGAAGTTATACTCAAGTTATTCTCAAGGTCTTCAATTTAAATACTAAAATGTCTTCCTATACTTTATTTAACCTTCCAAGATTCTAGCAAACAATTTTTAAATCAGCAAAATGAATAGAAAAAAAAAACTAGTGATTATATTGTGATTCATTTTGAAACTCTTCTTGTCACTTTTTCTATCAGCCAACATTGTAAACTCTCATTATAACCAGAATACATTGAAAACTGTGATATAAATGAAAATATTTAAGACATCAGTCCAGACATCCAGATATAGATGGATGTAGATATATAAACAGGACACACACATACACACATTCAAGGATGTCATTGTTTGGTATCTTTCCTTGATATCTAAGATGACACCACTGCAGTATAGACATCAAAAATTTAATTGTCTCCATGTTTTGACAGATATGATCACTCAGCAAACTTGACAGCTCAAAGAACCTGCACAAGCCCTCTGTCTTTTTGATTTCTTCATTTATTTAACAACATGTTTTTGTTGAGTACTAACCACATCCCAGACACTGTTCTGGTGTTGGAACTAGAACAGTTAACAAAGCAGGCACAACTTCTTCTCTTATGGTGTTCATATTCTAATGGAATTTTTGATCTCATAGCCACACACATACACAGACACAGAGAAGAGATACATGAATAAATTATATATACATAGTTTATTTTCAGCAGTTTGACAATGATGTGGTAGATGATAGATAGATAGATAGATAGATGATAGACAGATTAGATAGATAGATAGATAGATGATAGATAGATATAGGCTGATACACACACACACACACACACAGAAAGATGTTGATTGCTACGTGTTCTATTGCCTGATTTTTCCCCTGTAACCACCAAAAACTGTGATAAAATTATTGAGTTGAGAAAAAAAGCTGCTAACTACTCTCTTACTCTAAAGAAAATAATCTTTCTGGCCTCAAATTTGAGTCCCAGACTCCTTCTCATAGGATTTTCTAAGAGTGTATTAAACCATCTCTATCTTTTTCCTCAATTTACATGAGAGGATTAAACAGAGGAAAATTTTGGGACATTGGTTGTACAGGGTTTTAGCAAGAGAGTGGTCTTTTCTAGTCCTTGATTTTTTTCTCTCTATGTCAAGAAAAGAAGGAATCCAAAATGACCATTTGAAGACTGGATGTAGCTTTCAAGAAGGAGACACTAGCAGCTCTCTCCTCAGCTTAAGTGCCTGCTGAGAGGAGAGTGGGAGGCCTACTTGGTGTTCTCATGAGAAAGAAGCAAGAAGGCAGATTTCTTGGCAATGCTTTGTAGTTGTTTTTTCGAAGTTTTGGAGCCTACAGGGACATAAAGGTGGTATCTGTTTCTGGTCCAGAGATTTCTATAGGCAAGAGATCTGCTAAGGTAGCCCATGCCAGCAGTGTATAGAGAGTAATGTAATGAGCTGAGGGCAGAAAAGAGAGAAAGTAGCATCCTATATTCCAGTTTGCTCTGGCTTTTTTGGAGACAAGGAAGTTAGGATCTCGGTAGCTCTTCACAAAAGCATGTGGAAATTAGAGGTGATTCAGGTGGCTTCCAGGGCAAAACAACTCAAGGTCCAATTCTAATAAGGAGTCAGAGGATTGATGATAAGACTGAAGTGAGATTTGGCTACTTTTCTCTGAACATGGTCTTCAGATACAGAGGATACAAGATAAAGTGGAAAAACTGCTTACATTACATGCTTGCAGTACACTTGATGGAATCAGTCATCTTTTTAAAAAATTCTATTCTACTCGAGCATTTTTTTTTTTTTGAGATTTAAGGTCCCCTTTTCTATCTTTCAACAGATATTTATTGAATGCTGGCAGTGTTCCAGGTCCTATTCTTGGTGCTTGTACATAACAGTGAACAGACACATATAGGGAGAAGACTGTAAAGCAAGTCTACTATCAGTGTCAAAGCTGCCAGCACAAAGATTGCAAGCTCTACTGAGTGCAGTGTCAAGCACAAAGCAGGAGCCCTGATATACGTTATGTTGAATGAATAAATGAGGTTAGATGACTTCTAGTATCATTTCCAGTTTTGATAATTTGTGTTTTCCTTATTGTATCCAACTCTGTTTTTAGTTGTGTCTATCTTATTTGGGCGTCATTTTAATATTATTCAAGTACCAACTATATTTTGGATAATGCTAAAGTGTATCATGTATTTGCATGTTCTCATTTAATTTTCATTGCAGCACCATGAGGTAGATTTGATTATCCCATTTTACAGATGAATGTACCAAGGCTCATGAGTTTAAATGTTTCACCCTATTTGCACAGCTGGAATTTGAAGGCTATGGGTTTTTTGTTTGGTTGTTGTTTTGTTTTTCTTTTGCTCCAAATCCTGTGCTTTTTCTGTTAGATTACACTGTCTCCGTAATATTATGATACTGTATACTATGAAGTGCTAGAGCATCATGTAATTACCACTCATAGTGAAAACTACAGTTTTCAAACTCTCTTTACATAGTGTATATATATATGTATTTCTATCACTTTCTTTTGCATAGGAACACACACATACACATATATATATTCTTAATTATACTCTGCATACAGAGAAGATACTCTTCACTGTTTTATGGATCAAAAACAGATACTTATAGAAGTTAAATTATATAACTAAGAGTAGTTATTACTGAGATTGGAGCTCATGTCTTCGAATGCCAATTACTATACTTTCAATATAACATAATGCCTCAGTGGCCCTCAGAAGATACTCTTTTCTTCCCAATCTTCTTAAAATTGTAGTTTAAAACATAACTCCTCTAGGAAGTATCTCCTGATAATACCATTTGACCTCAAATCATCTGTGTTCTTCATTTATCTTCTGTACTTCTAAGTTGCATTGACAATAATAGCTAATATTTGTTGAGTCTTCTATGCACCAGATGTTGTTCTAGGCACTATGCATGTACTGATTCACTTAGAGCTCATAGAATCTTCTTGAGGTAGATTTCATTGCCATTCCCATTTTATAGATGAGGACACTCAGACATAATTGCTTATGTGACTTGTCCAGTCTAAGAGAACTGGTAAGAAACTAAATTAGCTACTTGAGAGGCTAAGGTTGGAGGAATGTTCCAGTGTTTGAGTTTGGGGCAGCAGTGAGCTGTGATTGCACTACTGCACTCCAGCCTAGGCAACAGAGCAAGAAGCTGTTGAAAGAAAAGAAGAAGGGAAGGAAGGGAGGAAGGAAGGAGGGAGGGAGGAAGGGAGGAAAAGAAAGGAAAAGAAAGAAAAGAAAGAAACAAAGTAGATGGATTATGAAATGTATGAAAGCAGACAATCTGACTCCAGAGAACTTGCGTTTCTATTCATTTCATTCTATACTCATGTGAATTATTTTACTTTACTTTTAATTAAATATTGTTTTTATAAATGTTGTTCAATCTTTTTTCATGTCTCACTCAATAGACAGGCTGTAACTCAAGTTCTTCTGTACTACAGATAGGGTTTAGAATAGCATTTTACATGTAGAAGGAGTCAAGCAAATAATTTGAAAGAGAATGATAGCTCCTTGAGCACACATGCAACAATTTAGCAATTTTTTCCAGAACAGAAAAGGGATCTAAATAAGCTCCCTTGTTCTATTTTTCTTTAAACCCCTTATGGCAGGGAATATTTGACACTGATGTGAAAAATATCATTCTTTCTTATATATTAAATTGTTTTTTCCAACCCATGTTGAAATTGTTCTCCAGAAATGGAAATAATTTTGAGCTGACGAGCCATAACCGTCCATTGCCCCTGGTCATCAAAAACATTGATTGGCAACTTAGTTCCAGAGGTGAGGGTGACATTCTGTGACTACAGACTAGAAGAAAACAAATGAGATCACAGAAGAGTTAAGCCAAATAGACTTTCTTCTTCCAGTCGCTCCTCATGTTACACATACATATTCCTCCATTGTATTAGTCCATTTTCAGACTGCTATAGGAACTACCCAAGACTGAGTAATTTATAAAGAAATGGGATTTAATTTAATCACAGTTCCACCTGGCTGAGGAGGCCTCGGGAAACTTGCAATCATGGCAGAAGGTGAAGGGAAGCAAGGCACGTCTTCACAAGGTGGTGGGAGAGAGAGAGCGCAGGGGAAACTGACACTTATAAAACCACCAGATCTCATGAGAACTCCCTCATTATCATGAGAACAGCATGGGGGAAACTGTCTCCATGATCCAATCACACCCCACCAGGTTCCTCCTTTGACATGTGGAGATTACAATTTAAGATGAGATTTGGGTAGGGACATAGAGCCAACCCATAACACCCATGTTACACATTCATGCTTGTTAGAGCTATGTCTCATAAGCAAATAGCTGATACTGCCATTTGTCTGCTTTTAAACATTCAATGGCTCCCCTGTGCCTCTGACAATGTTTTCAAATGTGGCACAAATCAAAATAACCCAGGAAACGTGAAGAAAATGTAATTTTCAAATCTAGGGAACTAATGTATTTAACAACCTCCCTGAGGGATATTGATACCCATTTAAAGTTGAAAAACATAGGCCTTTGGGGATGAAATACAGATTTTTCAGCTTGACATTCAAGGCCCACCTTCCATTGTCCTCTTCTGGCATTTCCAGACTTATCTTCTGGTAAGTCTACATTTCAATCATATTCCCAAATCCCTTAGTACTGGCTCTGCACAGAACAGGCATTCAGTGTGGTTTATAAATTGACCTTGCTATTTCAGTGTTCTAGTCCACTAAGCTAAGTAGCCACCAAGGTGTTGTAGGAAATTATATCGGTCTATGTCATTTGCTTAATCTACAAATTCTTCTTTCTTTCCCATCAAATTTGGTGCTGCCTGAGAATTTAATTTTTCAAAGTGACATTCAGTTTTTACTTAGTCATTGAGCTTCAAAGTATGGTCACAGTAGAGTGGTAATGCAAAAGGCAGAAATATTTCTCATGTGTGAGAATAGCAACTCCTAAAGCATAGTGAAAATCATAATTCAGTCACTTTTCCCATCATTCTGCATTAATTATTGCAGTGTCCGGGTTCCAAATACTGATTCTCTGCTGTTTCAAGAAGCTTTCAATTTATTCACATTCCCGATTCCATCCTAGATTTAAAGAGAAAGATGTGTCAGTGTTTACTTTGTCTCTCTTCAGTCCTGAAGAATGCCAGTGTTCCTAACCCACACCAAGTGGTTCCATTAGTCTTATTCATTTGTCAGCCTGTTGAGGTCTTACTGCCCCTTGCTACCTTGAAAATAATGTCATCATCTAAAAGATCACTTAGCTGTACTTTATTCTCTTTGTGCTGTAGAAATCCCCGCTGATGGAAATGGAAATTTTTCCCATATGAAAAAAGTAGCCTGCTGTTTAATCATTTGATGGGTCAGGCTGACATTATGGGAAGATTAATTAGCTAAACCAAACAATGTGCCTGCATGTGTGTGTATTTATTTGAGTGTTTGTATATTCATTGCACCCGTGTGTGTGTGTGTGTGTGTGTGTGTGTGTGTGTGT
>NW_016107851.1:0-14824 GCF_001604975.1 Cebus imitator
GGGCAATAAAAACGCGGCGTCCACTCACCCTCTGCGCTTTCACTGGGAGCTGCAATCCTGAGCTGTTCCTAAACGGCCATCTTGGATCGTCCCTCTACCACATTCTCTTAATTATGGAGACATCATGGTATGTTTTAATGTCTAGTGGGGCTGGTCTGCCTTGTGTTTTCTTTTTCCAAGCTATTCTTGTATGTTTGTTTTTACATGTGAACTTTTGTGTCAATTTGCTAATTCTGTAACATACTTTATCGGCATTATTACTGTGGTTGCATTGAATTTATAAATTAACTCTGGAAGAAATGACATCCTATCATGTTGGGTCACCCTATCCACGAATGCAGAATGTCTTTTCATTAATTCAAGTGTCTTTTAAAAGTGTTTCAGGCCAGGCACAGTGGCTCACACCCTTAATCCCAGCACTTTGGAGGCTGAGGTGGGCAGATCACAAAGTCAAGAGATCGAGATCATCCTGGCCAACATGATGAAATGCCGTTACTATTAAAAATACAAAAAATCAGCTGGGCATGGTGGCGCGTGCCTGTAATCCCAGCTACTCAGGAGGCTGAGGCAGGAGAGCTTGAACCTGGGAGGCAGAGGCTGCGGTGAGCCGAGATTGTGCCATTGCACTCCAGCCTGGGTAACAAGGGCGAAACTCCGTCTCAAAAAAAAAAAAAAAAAATACAAAAAGTACCTGGGCATGGTGGCGTGCACCTGTAGTACCAGCTACTCAGGAGGGTGAGACAGGAGAATCATTTGAACCTGGGAGGCGGAGATTGCAGTAAGCCAAGATCATGCCACTGCACTTCAGCCTGGTGACAGAGCAAGACGCCATCTCAAAAAAAAGTATTTCAAATTTTTCCTGATATATTTTTCACACATATCTTATTAAATGAATTTCTAAATTTTTAATCATCTGTTTTTATTGTAAACAGCATTTTCTACACTATTATTTATTTTAACTTTTGTTTATATGTATTGAAGTTATTGATTATTGTATGTTCATTTTATATCCTGCTGGTTTGCTGAATTTTTTTATTGATTGAGTTACTTTTTTTTTTTTTTTTTTTTTTTNTTTTGAGACTGGGTTTACTCTTGTCGCCCAGGCTGGAATGCAATGGCATGATCTCAGCTCACTGAAAACTCTGCCTCCCGGGTTCAAGTGATTCTCCTGCCCCAGCCTCCTGAGTAGCGGGAATTAAAGGCACGCCACCATGCCCAGCCACCACTCCTGGCTAATTTTTGTAGTTTTGGTAGAGACGAGGTTTCTCCATGTTGGCCAGGCTGGTTTCGAGCTCCTGACCTCATGTGATCCACCTGCATCGGTCCCAGAGTGCTGGGATCACAGGTGTGAGCCACCGCGCCCAGCAGCTGAGTTACTTTTATCAGAGACTTTGTGGTTTGTCAGATACACTATTATATCATCTGCAAATAGACAATTTTACTTTACTCAATCACACACCCCTAATTGATTTTACTTTATAAATAAGCTTCATTGACTAAAACCTCTGCTCCACAATGTTGAGTAGCAGTGGAAAAAGTGGATATCCTTGCCTTATTTCCAATTATAGTGGAAATGCTTCTAGTCTTTCTCTATTAAATAAGATATTTGCCTTAACAGTTAAAATACATCTATTTTATCATGTTAAGACAGCATCCCTCAATACCTATTTTCTAGAATGTTCATTGATCATAAATATGTGCTGAATTTTGCCAAATACTTTTTCAACATCTATGAAGATAATTTGATTTATTTTTATTAGATTAATTAGTCTGATATAAATCATTCCTTACTTAAAGTCAACCTTGCATTCCTGGAATACATATCACTTAATCAAGGTATATTATTTTCTTAATGTGGTGTTGCTCTCTGCTTCTTTCTGGTACTTCTATTTAGAATTTTTTACATTCATGAGTAATACTGGCTTTTAGTATTTTTTTTCTTTGTGCTTGCTTTTCTCATTTAGGTATCAGTGTTAAAGTTACTTAATTTCAATACTCTGGAGTCATTTACAGAGCATTTGAGACTATCCAGCCTTTGAAGATTCGTTAGACTTCACTTGTGACACTATCTGTGCTTGCTTCTGTTTTGTGGGGTAGTTTTTCAACTTCCCCATTTCTTCTGTAAGCACAAGTCTGATTAAACTTTCTAATTTAATGAGGTCAGTTTTAGCAATCTCTATTTCCCTATGAAACTGCCTGTTTCATCATGCTGTTCAAACTTATTTGCAGAGAGGTCTGCATAATAGTACCTCTTTTTTATTTCTTCTAATTCAATGGCTGTTTTTCACTTGTCATTACGTATTTTGTGTATTTGTGTTTTCTCATTTTTATCAACTTAGCTAGTGTTTTACTTATTTTGGTAATTTTCTCAAAAAATAGAATTTTGATTTATTAGATCTCTTTTATACTGTGTTCTTCCTTGTTAATTTCTGCTTTTATCTTTATTATTTCCTTCCTTGTGCTTCTTTCTTTTGACTCACTTTATTGCTCTGTTTCTAGGCTTTTGAATTGGGAACTTAGTTCTTTCTTTCTTTCTTTATTTTTTTGAGACGGAGTTTTCGCTCTGTTGCCCAGGCTGGAGTACAATGGCACCATCTTGGCTCACTGCAGCCTCAGCCTCCCGGGTTCAAGCAATTCTCCTGCCTCAACCTCTCGGATAGCTGGGATTGCAGGCATGCACCACCACGCCCAGCTAATTTTTGTATTTTTAGTAGAGACGGGATTTCACCCTGTTAGCCAGGCTGGTCCCAAACTCCTGACCTCACATGATCCACCCACCTCAGCCTCCCAAAGTGCTAGGATTACAGACGTGAGCTACCACGCCCGGCCAATTCATATTTTTATTGGCAGAGATATTTAGTATAATGAATTTTCCACTTGTCATGCTTTACGTGCATGCCACAGATTCTAAAACACAGTGTTTTCAATGTCATTATTTTCTGTAATTCTGTAATTTCTTTTTGTATTTCACCCAAAAGTTATTTTAAAAGAGACTTTTAAATTTCTGGGTGAATGGACTTTTCTTTTTATTTGTGTCAGCAAATTCTAGATTTATTGCATTGTGTTTGGGGAGTATTATTTGTGGTCTTTCTATGTTATGAAAGTCACTGATGTTTACCTTGTGCCCTAATATGTGATCGGTTTCAGTAAATGTGCCACGGGCACTTGAGGAGAATGTGTATGCTCCATTATAAGAGCTTCATGTTCAGTCTATGTCGTAAGAGTTGCCTTGTTGAGTTCTTTTTAGACCACTTCATCACTTATTTGTTAGTCACTTGACCTGTCTTGTACTGAAAGTGATGTATTAAATCTAGTGCTATCAGTGTGTTGTATGGGTCCTCACATTTTTAATTTTTGTTTCATAAAGGTAGTTGGTATGATATTTGGGGGATATGTCTGTGCTGTGGGTTGTAAGTTTAGCGTTAAATTTTGTTGTCCTATCTAATGCTTTTGAGTTGAATTTCACTTTATCTGATATCAGGATTTTTATCCCAGCTCATTTAGCATTCATTACCTGCATTACTTTTGTCCATTTCCTAAGTGGCCTCTCACTAAGGCCCCTCAGCTGTCCCCCGCATGGCCTTCGCTCACCATAACCTGTGATAGAGCAGGTGTGTGTGCAGTTCTAGTCCCACCACTTGTTAATTTTTCTCCCTCAACTCACAGTTCTACCTTTAAGTAATGCAAGGGTGTGGTTTATGTGGAATTTTTATAGCTATGAAGCTATTCCTTAGAGTTTAGGGATGAGCTTTTGGGAAACTGATTACTATAGAGCCAGCATGGTAATCAGCCACCCAGCAGTTCACCCTTTTCCAATTTAATACCACTATGAAATTATAAAAAAATTCATAACATTATTTTAAGGCTATGTAATATTTCAAGAAATACATGTATAATAATTTGATTCACTCACTGGAATTAGAATTTTTTCAATTCAGTTAATGCCACAATTCATAATTCAGGCTTCCCTTTTATATTTAATAGGCTACACAATAAATATTTGTTAAATAAATGAAGAGAGGAACGAATAAAAGATTGTGTAGGATGGGATGGGCTGAGAACCCAGCTGGCAGTTCGGATAGTGGTGTAATGGATGGATGAGGTAAGATGGCCTATCAAGGATGGTCTAAAGTAGAAAAAGTTCCAAGCCCAAGCTGGAGTCATGGCCTCAAAGGTCCAGTGGGTCACAGAGATCATCATAAGTGGGAAACACAGCCACAGTTTAGCAGCCAAGACAGATGGCAGAACTTCAACAAAGTCAGCCTGGAATAAGAAAAGGGGATCCATCCAAGGCATTTGCTATGAACAGCATGGGGCCCTTGCCTAGTCATTGTAGGTCCATGACTCATGTACATGGACGTGACAGATTGACCAGAAAGAACGGAATCGGGCCATACTGAGGTCAAAAATCAATCAAATCAAATTTTAAATTTAAAAGCTTATTGTGCATATGAAAAACAGTTCTCAAACCAGGAGGCTTAAATTTATGGTAAGAGGAAACTCAGGCACTATAGGCTGGCATATATATATATATATATATATATATATATGTGTGTGTGTGTATGTATATATGTGTGTGTATATATATGTATACATATGTACGTGTGTTATATATACATATATATGTATACATATGTATACATATATATGCATACATATATGTGTGTATATATGTATGCGTATATATGTATACATATATGTATATATATATGGCAAAAATGAGGAGGTTGTTTAACCTTTACAATGATTGGTTATTACAGTGAGGTTTTCCAGATGGTTAAAAGTGGCTATCTGGCTGGGCACGGTGGATCATGCCTGTAATCCCAGCACTTTGGGAGGCTGAGGTGGGTGGATCACTTGAGGACAGGAGTTGAAGACCAGCCTGGGCAACATGGCAAAACTCCATCTCCATTAAAAATACAAAAATCAGCCAGGTATGGTGGTGGGTGCTACTAGAGAGGCTGAGGCAGGAGAATCACTTGAACCTGGGAGGCGGAGGTTGCAGTGAGCTGAGATCATGCCACTGCACTCCAGCCTGGGTGAAAGAGCATGACTCTGTCTCAAAAAATAAATAAATAGAAAAGTCATCATCTTACAGCGCTTTCGGAAGGCTACATAAGTTTTGCTTATGATTTTCAGGGACGTTTACTAGAAATAACCTAAGTTTCACTGGCATAGCATAACTAGCTTTGTCTGATCAGGGAATTCTCAAGCCTGGTCTCTTATTTTATTTTAGTTTATTTAACACAAGTAAAGGTCATTAGTGCCAGGCTTATAAAGTGGAACTGTATAATACAAGATTATGCCAGGGGTAGAGCCAACAAGCACAGTTTTGCACTTCGATTCCAATCCTTTCCCTGTGATACCATATTTGCAACAGCAGAATATACGTTTCCTTTTCTTAAAGGACTTTGTGATATTTGTTTCTAAATGATTTCATTTTAAATTAAAGATACTCCGAG
Source organism: Cebus imitator (assembly GCF_001604975.1). Classification (NCBI taxonomy): domain Eukaryota; kingdom Metazoa; phylum Chordata; class Mammalia; order Primates; family Cebidae; genus Cebus; species Cebus imitator. The sequence continues at coordinate 5,463 of NW_016107851.1, forward strand.
GAACAAAAGAAAGTTGCTAATGAGACTCATTGTATGTAAGGAAGAATTTGATGGTATTTTCACTAGAAAAACCCTTAAGCTAATTTCCCAAACTTAATTAATCAGATCACAAAACCATTAACTTTTCTTCTTTGTACCAAAGCCTTTCATTAAAAATGGTGCTGTACAGATAACTCTTTTCCTATCAACAAGGTAGAATTTGTATTTTATTTCTTAAAGACCTCGACTGCAAAAGACGATTACATCCTCAGCACTAATCCATGTCCAATTAGAAAAACTGCTAGCATATTAATAAAAGTTAGAAATTAATTACAAACTCCATAACTGTCGAAGAACAGTACACCTTCCTCTGAAGTGGAAAGCATATTTAAATTTGAATACACAGAGTCTATTTTTAATAAAATGAAGATGGGATTTTATTCACCGCTCTGCCTTCGCTCAAGTGGTTTCCTTTACCTGGAGGTCACTGTTCTTCCTTCAACAGGAAAGCATGAGCTCTTTCTTTCCTGCCGCTTCAGGCATCAGCATCTCCGGACGCTGCTCTCAGCCTCGATGGATGGACCATGAATTCCTAGTCAAGACCCTCTCATGCCTGCATCCCAGCACTTAGCAAATTGTGAAACCAAGCTCACATGCTTTTCTTTTTAGTGGACCACAGAATCAAACTGCTACTCAGACTTGCTCTGAAACTAAATTTATTTCTTGAATATCTTATTGATATAATAGCTATAGAAAAAAAAATATGTCACTTAGTTCAACCCCTTATACTTAAGGCTTCCTAGAATTGTAAGATGAGCCACTGGTGAGCAAAACAATGAACTCTTACTGAATTAATTATTCCAGTTATTTCTCAATTTGAAAGTCGGATAACTTCATAGTCACCATTAAATGCAAATCAGCATTTATATAATAAATACCTAGGCATATCAGTGACCTAGAAGAGGTAAAATGAACTCTGAGTCTCAGATGAAGGAGAGAAACATACAAATACCAAAAAATAAAGTGAAGCCTAAAAAAAAAAAAGAAAGTAAAGAAAAGAAGATATAATGTAGAGAAAAAAGTAAGCTTTATAACCGGAACTCTCACCAAAAATATTTATTTATTTAAATGAAGACTCACTGGAGAGTTTTAAATACAGATTAATAAAATTATGTAAGAACACTTGGATGACCATGTCCAAAACTGATCAATACATTAATAGAAAGCCTTTACTTAATTTCTACCAGGTATTCAAAAATTTTTATGAGAACTGTTAAGGTCAAAGAGACATACACACAAAACTTACAAGATATGACTTACTTTCTCTACTTACTTATTATTTGTTTGTTTGTTTGTTTGTTTAAGATGGAGTCTCACTCTGGAGCCCAGGCTAGAGTGCAGTGGTGTGATTTCTACTCACTGCAGCCTCCACCTCCTGAGTTCCAGCGATACTCCTTCCTTAGCCTCCTGGGTAGCTGGGATTACAGGTGCACACCACCACACCCAGCTAATATTTGTATTTTTAGTAGAGATGGGGTTACTCCATGTTGGCCAGGCTGGTCTCAAATCCTGACCTCAGGTGATCAGTCCCCCTCAGCCTCCAAAAGTGCTAGAACTACAGGCGTGAGCCACAGCACCCAGCCTCAACTTACTTTTACAGAAAGAGTATAAAGCTAACATAAACAAATTGGGGAACTCATGGTTTCTTAAGTAGATGATGAAGGCTGTGCTCTAGGGAGATGAATCCATGAGCCCGCCTGGGTTAGCAAGTGTGGAAGCATCAAAGAAGAATTGGGGAACACATACGATGAGTGCCAAGTGTTCATGAGCTCACCCTCACACGCCTGAACGTCACAGCGTGAGCGGGCACCCACAAAACGCCTGCTGAAAAGATGAAAAAGCTGGAAAGAAATGGGTCTAGAGCTCAGGTGAAGGGAGTAAGCTAGGACCCAAAAGTGAAACATAAGGCACATCGGAAAACACAAACATTTCTTAGGGGAAGGGCAAAAACAGGAAGGTGTTCTTCCACAGTGACACCTGTTTTCCCTGTGGAGTAAGGGGCCAGCAGCTCTTCTGAGAATAATGGCAGAGAAGAGATTTGGGATATAATTCATCTTCTGGCTTAACTTTCACTGTTAAAGTGAGCCATTTGTAAGATGGTCTTTCACAAATCTCACATTTCAGAATGCAAGATTCTTAGGTGGTTAATAACCAAAAGAATACAAGTTCAACCATGAATAGGAGAACTATTTAGGGCAAGTATTTAAAATCTTGAAGAAGAAGCTCTTAAATAATGTATTTGTACATTTGTTGATATAGGTTAACATATATTTGACGTAAATTAATTTTAATAATACAATAGATTTAGACTTAAAAGTTGCAAAGTTTAATCACAGAGTCAATCAATATCCCTAGTGGTAGCAAAAACCAAATCTTTAGTTATTTGATATTGTTCGGTGACATGACATGTGTAAAATTAGAGATTTTCACACTGCTTGTAGAGAACAGTTTATAATAAACTGTTTTAATTAATTCTTCAGGTCCCAAAATGGTAGAAGTCCAGAGTCAACAGTTTCAGATCAACTCCAACAACGGCAAGCCACTATTTACTGTGGACGAGAAGGAAGTTGTGGTTGGTACAGATAAACTTCGAGTAACTGGTATGTACTAACACGAGAAAAACACAACATCCCATAGAGCGCACATCTGCAAAAACACACTGTACTATTGTCAAGCTTATGTGGAATATTTCAAGCAGATAAGGAAAGAGAGTTTGAATGTATTTCATTTTCTCCATTGCATTTCTGTTGAACTCCTTTGATGGTCTCCTAGAAGAATGAAATCCTCTCCACAGATCTTGGCTCATTCTTCTTCCACCACAATTTTACCCTTTGTCTTTCTCCTTTTCTTTTCTTTTCTTTACTTTCTTTCTTTCATTCATTCATTTTCTTTTTCTGTGACAGAGTCTCACTCTGTCACCCAGGCTGGAGTGCAGTAGCTTAATCTGAGCTCACTGCAACCTCCACTTCTGGGTACAAGCAATTCTCCTGCCTCAGCCTCTGGTGTAGCTGGGACTACAGGTGCCTGCCACCACACTTGGCTAGTTTTTGTATTTTTAGTAGAGGCAGAGTTTCTCCATGTTGGCCAGGCTGGTCTCAAACCCCTGACCTCAAATGATCCACCCACCTTGCCCTCCCAAAGTGCTGGGATTACAGGCAGGAACCACAGTGCCTGGCCACCCTTTGTCTTTTTCTAATTGGAGTCACCTGTGCAGTTCAAGTATCCGTCCCAAGTTTCCTTTATTCCCATCATATCAGGTACTTGAATTCCTTATAGTTCCACAAAAAAAATATTCTCTCTCTTTTTTTTTTTTTTGATACAAGCTCTCACTTTGTTGCCCAGGTTGGAGCACAATCTCGGCTCACTGCAACCTCTGCCTCCCAAGTTCAAGTGATTCTCTTGTCTCAGCCTCCCGAGTAGCTGAGATTACAGGTGTGCGCCACCACATCTGGCTGATTTTTGTATTTTTAGTAGAGACGAGGTTTCACCATGTTGGCCAGGCGGGTCGAGAACTCCTAACCTCAAATGAGCTGCCCATGTCGGCCTCCCAAAGTGGTGAGATTACAGGCATGAGTCACCACGCCGGGCCAAAAAAGTTCTCTTTTTGAACTAAAAGTTGAACAGGGGTCTCATAGGACTCATTTTTAACATTGAGAAGAGAAAACTTTATGAAAAACTCTTTTCAGAACATATTCTAAATTCACTTGCTAAGCTTCTGTAAAGACTAGAAGACATAAGGAGACACTTGTTAAATCTATCCCAGTGCCTTTCAGCACTACTGTGCAAACCAATAGCAATGTTACGCTCTCTCACAATACTGCCAATACTCCCAAATGAAAAAGAAATAATGTTTCCTGGCGAAGGAAGTAGACTTTACCCTAATACAGGCCCTAAGTAAACAAACCATAAAGGTCATAACCTAATGTTGCATACTCTAAGACAATAATGTATCTGGTTTTCTTACTAAAATGAAGGACACCAGGGCTTTTACTTAAAGGAAGTTGGTCATTCTCAACAAAGTGCTTTCGGCATCAGAAGTCCACTGTTGTGTAGGATAGAGAATATGGGCTGGGTAGACCTGGATTCAATTCCTTCCTCCACAATTACTAGCTGCATAATTCCAAGCAAGTTAATCTTTGTTTTCTGTTTCCCAACTTCTAAAACTGAGTTGATAATATCAACTGTACTGTCATTGGCGGGTTGAGAGGATTAAGTGTGCAAAGGACAGCAGAGTTCTTGGTAGGGTATCATTGCCTACAGGGCAATGGAATCTGCAGGGGAAACAGTCTAAGAAACAGCTTTGATTGCTTCAAACCCAAGCCCTCCTATACAGAATCAATAAAATGAACTTTTCCTTAGCCCAGGCCATGACCTCAATTAGAGGAACAGGTGAGGAAAAAGTGATAAGCAGCAATATTAGTTACTACCTTTGTGCATGCATCAGAGTCATCTGGAGGGGTTGTTTAAAATATACTGCTGGGCGCCAGGTACAGTGGTTCACACCTGTAATCCCAGCACTTTGGGAGGCTCAGCAGGGTGGATCGCTTGAATCCAGGAGTTTAAGACCAGCCTGGACAACATGGCGAAATCGCCTCTCTACCAAAAAAATACAAAAATTAGCCAGGCGTAGTGGTGCATGTCTGTGGTCCTAGCTACTTGGGAGGCTGAAGTGAGAGGCTCACCTGAGACTAGGGGGCAGAGGTTGTAGTGTGCTGAGACTGAGCCACTGTGCTCCAGCCTGGGTGGCAGAGTGAGACTTAATCTCAAAAATAACAGTAGTAATGGTAATAATAATAATGGTGCTGGGCCTCATCCCCAGAGCTTCTGATCAGCAGGTCTGAAATGGGACTTAAGAATCTGAATTTCTGGGAAGTCCTCAGGTGCTGCTGATGCCACAGCTCTGGGGACCACACTTTGAGAACCACCGCCCTGCACTGACATGAATCGGCGGGAGAAACAACAGGTCAGCAACATGCCGAGGCTCCCTGTAGAACAGCAGTCTCCAGCCATGTTGGCACCAGGGACTGGTTTCATGGAAGAAAATTTTTCCACTATGTGGGGGGATGGATTTGGGATGAAACTACTCCACATCAGATCAGCAAGTACTGGATTCTCATCAGGATAACACAACCTAGATCCCTCACACGGTGCAGTTCACAGGAGGGTTCGCGCTCCTGTGGGAATCTAATGCCGCCACTGATCTGACAGGTGGCAGAGTTCAGGCAGTAATGCTCGCTGGCCCGCTGCTACCTCCTGCTCTGAGCCCCAGTTCCTAACAGGCCACAGACCAGTACCTATCTAGGGCTTGGGGATCGGGGACCCCCTGCTCTAGCATATGCATTCAAGTTAGCCTTTTAAAAGACAAGTTATAATCTTCTCTTTCATAATTTTTTTTTGACCTCAGGGACAAACTTCTCCCAAACTCCTCCTCTGCAGTGCAGCTAACTAGAGCAAAATGTACCCCACCTCCAATGACTATGCGCTCTCCTTGTTATTATGCTGTTGCAAACATTTCTAGTTCTTATCGCCAGAGAGACCATGAACTGTGAGTGTACAAACAATACAGTTTTGAGCAGACCTTAACTCTTCTCAATTTTCCTATATGTTCTTGGCTTCTATACATTTTGTGATGAAAGGAACCCAGAGATTCCACAGTTTTGGCGTTTCCTTCTTGTTTTATCTCTATCCAAGGTCTGACTCTGTATACATTGTCTAGTGCAGGCTTTGTCTATCTTAACACTTTTTTAAAAAAACTTCTTTAAGTTTAGGGGTACAAGTGAAGGTTTGTTACATAGGCAACTTGTGTCATGGGGGTTTGTTGTACAGATTATTTCATCACCCAGATATTAACCCAGGTTATTCGTTATTTTTCTGGTCCTCTCCCTCCTCTCCTCCTCCACCCTCCAATAGGCTTCAGTGTGTGTTGTTCCCCTCTATGTGTCCACGTGTTCTCATCATTTAGCTCCCACTTATAAGTAAGAACATGCAGTATTTGGTTTCATGTTCCTGTGTCAATTTGCTAAGGATAATAGTCTCCAGCTCCATCCATGTCCCTAGAAGGGCATAAACTCATTATTTTTAATGACTGCATAGTATTCCACAGTATGTATGTACCACAGTTTCTTTATCCAGTCTGTCACTGATGGGCATTTAGAGTGATTCTACGTCTTTGCTATTGAACCTTAGCATTGTTAACCTTTTGGGCTGGATAATGTTTTTGGTGCAGGTGAGGAAAGACTGTCCCGTGCATTGCAGAACATTTAGCAGCATCTTAAGCCATTTAGTGGTATCTTTAGCCTCACTACATGCCAGTAGCATCCCCACCTCACCAGTTGTGACAAATGTCTCCTTTTGAGAAGTATCTGTTCATATCCTTCACCCACTTTTTGATGGGGTTGTTTTTTTCTTGTAAATTTGTTTAAGCTCTTTGTAGATTCTGGATATTAGCCCTTTGTCAGATGGATAGACTGGAAAAGTTTTCTCCCATTCTGTATGTTGCCTGTTCATGCTAATGATAGTTTCTTTTGCTGTGCAGAAGCTCTTTAGTTTAATTAGATCCCATTTGTCAATTTTGGCTTTTGTTGCCATTGCTTTTGCTGTTTTAGTCTTGAAGTCTTTGCCCTTGCCCATGTCCTGAATGGTATTGCCTAGGTTTTCTTCTAGGGTTTTTATGGTTTTAGGTCTGATGTTTAAGTCCTTAATCCCTCTTGAGTTAATTTTTGTATAGGGTGTAAGGAAGGGGTCCAATTTCAGTTTTCTATAGATGGCTAAGCAGTTTTCCCAACATCATTTATTAAACAGGGAATCCTTTCCCCATTGCATGTTTTTGTCAGGTTTGTCAAAAATCAGATGGTTGTAGATGTGTGACATTGTTTCTGAGGCTTCTGTTCTGTTCCATTGGTCTATATATCTGTTTTGGTACCAGTACCATGCTGTTTTGGTTACTGTAGCCTTGTAGTATAGTTTTCAGTCAGGCAGCATGATGCTTCCAGCTTTATTCTTTTTGCTTAGGATGATCTTGGCTATATGGGCTTTTTTTTTTTTGGTTCCATGTTAAATTTAAAGTAGTTTTTTCTAATTCTGTGAAGAAAGTCAATGGTGGCTTGATGGGAATAGCATTAAATATATAGATTACTTTGGGCATTTTCATGATATTGATTCTTCCTATCCATGATCATGGAATGTTTTTCCATTTGTTTGTGTCCTCTCTTATTTCCCTGAGCAGTGGTTTGTAGTTCTCCTTGAAAAGGTTCCTCACATCCCTTGTAAGTTGTATTTTTAGGTATTTAATTCTCTTTGCAGCATTTGTGAATGGGGGTTCACTCATGATTTGTCTCTCTGTTTGTCTATTGTTGGTGTATAGGAATGCTTGTGATTTTTTGCACATTGACTTTGTATCCTGAGACTTTGCTGAAGTTGCTTATCAGCTTAAGGAGATTTTGGGCTTAAATGATGAGATTTTCTAAATATGCAATCATGTCATCTGCAAACAGAGATAAACTGACTTCCTCTCTTCCTATTTGAATACCCTTTATTTCTTTCTCTTGTCTGATTGCCCTGCCCAGAACATCCGGTACTATCTTAAATAGGAACTTCCAATACTACATTGAACTTCCAATACTATGTTCAATACCTAGTTTATTGAGAGTTTTCAGCATTAAGGGGTGTTGAATTTTATCGAAGGCCTTTTCTGCATCTGTTGAGATAATCATGTGTTTTTTGTCATTGGCTCTGTTTATGTAATGGATTGTATTTACAGATTTGCAGATGTTGAACCAGCCTTGTATCCCAGGGATGAAGCCGACTTGATCATGGTGGATAAGTTTTTGATGTGCCACTGGATTCAATTTGCCAGTATTTTAGTGAGGATTTTCACATTGATGTTTATCAGGGATATTGGCCTTAAATTTTCTTTTTTTGTTGTTTTTCTGCCAGGTTTTGGTATCAGGATGATGCTGGACTCATAAAATGAGTTAGGGAGGAGTCCCTCTTTTTCTATTGTTTGGAATAGTTTCAGAAGGAATAGTACCAATTCCTGTTTGTACCACTGGTAGAATTCAGCTGTGAATCCATCTGGTCCTGGGCCATTTTTGCTTGGTAGGCTATTAATTGCTGTCTCAATTTCAGCACTTGTTATTGACCTATTCAGGGATTTGACTTCTTCCTGGTTTAATCTTGGGAAGATGTATGTGTCCAGGAATTTATCCATTCTTCCGGATTTTCTAGTTTATTTGTGTAGAGGTGTTGTTTATAGTGTTCTCTGATGGTAGTTTGTACTTCTGGGGGATCAGTGGTGATACCTCCTTTATCATATTTTATTGTATCTGATTCTTTTCTCTTTTCTTCATTAGTCTAGCTAGCAGTCTATTTTGTTAATCTTTTTAAAAAATCAGCTCTTAGATGCAATGATTTTTTGAAGTGTTTTTCATGTATCATCTGTCTCCTTCAGTTCTGCTTTGATTTTAGTTATTTCTTGTCTTCTGCTAGCTTTTGAATTTGTTTGCCCTTGCTTCTCTAGTTCTTTTCATTGTGATCTTAGAGTGTCTATTTTAGATCTTCCCTGCTTTCACCTGTGGGCATTTAGAGCTATACATTTCCCTCTAAATACTGCTTTAACTGTGTCCCTGAGATTCTGGTACATTGTGTCTTTGTTCTCATTAGTGTCAAAGAACTTATTTATTTCTGCCTTAATTTCATTATTTACCCAGGAGCAGGTTGTTCAGTTTCCATGTATTGTGTGGTTTGACTGAGTTTCTTAATCCTGAGTCTAATTTGATTGCACTGTGTTCTGAGAGACTGTTATGATTTCCATTCTTTTGCCTTTGCTCAGGAATGTTTTACTTCCAATTATGTGGTCAATTTTAGAATACGTTCATGTAGTGTTGAGAAGAATGTATACTTTGTTGGTTTTGGGTAAAGAATTCTGTAAATGTCTATTAGTTCTGCCTGGTCCAGAGCTGAGTTACAGTCCTGAATGTCCTTGTTAATTTTCTGTCTCATTGATCTGTCTAATATTGACAGTGGAGTGCTAAAATCTCCCACTATATTGCTTGGGAGTCTAACTCTCTTTGTAGGTCTCTAAGAACTTCCTTTATTAATCTGGGTGCTCCTGTATTGGGTGCATATATATTTAGGATAGCTAGCTCTTCTTGCTGTTAGCTCTTCTTCTTGATCCCTTTACCATTATGTAATGCCCTTCTTTGTCTTTTTTGATCTTTGTTGGTTTAAAGTCTGTTTTACCAGAGATCAGGATTGCAACCTCTGCCTTGTTTGTTTGTTTGTTTTTTTTTTTTTTTTTTTTTTTTTTTTTTTTTTTTTTTTTT
>NW_016107851.1:14881-73371 GCF_001604975.1 Cebus imitator
CTCTTTATCCAGTTTGCCAGTCTGTTCTTTTAATTAGTGTATTTAGCCCCTTTGCATTTAAAGTTAATATTGTTATGTGTGAATTTGATCTTGTCATTATGATGCTAGCTGGTTATTCTGCCCATTCGTTGATGTAGTTTCTTCATAATGTTAATGGTCTTTACAATTTGGTGTGTTTTAACAGTGGCTGATACCAGTTTTTCCTTTCCATATTTAGTGCTTCCTTTGGGAGCTCTTGTAAGGCAGGCCTGATGGTGACAAAATTTCTCAGCAATTGCTTCTCTGTAAAGGATTTTATTTCTCCTTCATTTATGAAGCTTAGTTTGGCTGTATATGAAATTCTGGGTTGAAAATTGTTTTCTTTCAGAATGTTGAATATTGACCCCCACTCTCTTCTGGCTTGTAGAGTCTCTGTAGAGAGATTTGCTGTTAGTCTGATGGCCTTCCCTGAGTGGGTAACCTGACCTTTTTCTCCGGCTGTCCTTAACATTTTTTTCTTTTATTTCAACCTTGGTGAATCTGACAATTATGTATGTTGGGGTTGTTCTTCTTCCTGAGGAGTATCTTTGTGGTGGTCTCTGTATTTCCTGAATTTGAATGTTGGCCTGTCTTGCTAGGTTGGGGAAGTTCTCCTGGATAATATCCTGAAGAGTTTTCAAACTTTATTCCATTCTCCCCATCACTTTCAGATATACCAATCAAACATAGCTTTGGTATTTTCACATAGTCCCATATTTCCTGGAGGCTTTGTTCATTCCTTTTCATGCCTTTTTCTCTCATCTTGTCTTCACACTTTATTTCATTAGGCTGATCTTCAATCTCTGATATCCTTTCTTCTGCTTGATCAAGTCAGCTATTTATACTCGTGTATGCTTCACAAAGTTCTTGTGTTGTGTTTTTCAGCTCCATCAGTTCATTTATGTTCTTCTCTAACCTGGTTATTTAAGTTAGCAATTCCTCCAACCATTTTTAAGGTTCTTAGCTTCCTTGCATTGGGTTAGAACATGCTCCTTTAGCTCAAAGGAGTTTGTTATTACCCACCTTCTGAAGCCTGCTTCTGTCAGTTCATCAATCTTATTCTCTATCCAGTTTTATTCCCTTGCTGGTGAGGAGTTGTTATCCTTTGGAGAAGAGGCATTCTGGTTTTTGGAATTTTCAGCCTTTTGCGCTGATTTATCCTCATCTTCATGGATTTATCTACCTTTGGTCTTTGATGTTGGTGACCTTCAGATGGGATTTTCATGTGGGTGTCCTTTTTGTTGGCATTGATTCTATTCCTTTCTGTTTGTTAGTTTTCCTTCTAACAGTCAGGCCCTTCTGCTGCAGGTCTGCTGGAGTTTGCTGGAGGTCCATTCCAGACCCTATTTGCTGCAGTGGAGGCTGCAGAATAGCAAAGATTGCTGCCTATTCCTTTATCTGGAAGCTTTGGCCGAGAGGGGCACCTGCCAGATGCCAGCTCTACTGTAGGAGATGTCTGTTGACCCCTGCTGGGAGGTGTCTTCCAGTCAGGAGACATGGGGGTCAGGGACCCACTTGAGGGGGCAGTCTATCCCTTAGTAGAGCATGAGCACTGTACTGGGAGATCTGCTGCTCTCTTCAGAGCTGCCTGGTGGGAATATTTAAGTCTGCTGAAGCTGTGCCCACAGCTGCTCCTTCCCTCAGATGCTCTGTCCCAGGGAGATGGGAGTTTTATCTATAAGCCCTTGACTGGGACTGCTGCCTTTCTTTCAGAGATGTCCTGCCCAGAAAAGAGGAATTTAGAGAGTCAGTCTAGCTACTGCAGCTTTGCCAAGCTGAGGTGAGCTCCACCCAGTTCCAACTTCCCAGAAGCGTTATTTACACTGTGAGAGGAAAACTGCCAACTCAAGCCTCAGTAATGGTGGACGCCCCTCCCCACCAAGCTTGAGCATCCCAGGCCAACTTCAGACTGCTCTGCTGGCAGTGAGAATTTCAAGCCACTGGATCTTAGCTTGCTGGGCTCCATAGGAGTGGGATCTGCTGAACTAGACTGCTTGACTCCCTGGATTCAGCTCCCTTTCCAGGGGAGTGAACTTTTCTCTCTCACTGGTGTTCCAGGTGCCACTGGGGTATGAAAAAAAAACTCCTGCAACTAGCTCAGTATCTGCCCAAACAGCTGCCTAGTTTTGTGCTTGACACCCAAGGGCCCTGGTGATGTAGGCACCCGAGGGAATCCCCTGGTCTGCAGTTTGTGAAAACCATGGGAAAAGCATAATATCCGGACCAAATAGCACTGTTTCCACAGCACAGTCCCTCATCGCTTCCCTTGGCTAGGGGAGGGAGTTCCCTGAGCCCTTGCACTTCCTGGGTGAGGCAATGCTCCACCCTGCTTTGGCTCACCTTCTGTGGGCTGCATCCACTGTCTAACCAGTACCAATGAGATGAGCATGTACCTCAGTTGGAAATGCAGAAATCACCTGCCTTCTGCATTGCTCTCACTGGGATCTTCAGACCAGAGCTGTTCCTATTCGGCCATCTCGCCAGCCACTGCCAAACAACAATAGGTAACGTTTTGAGAATTAGACTGAGTTCCAATCCCAGCTGTTCCATAAAGTAAGCACATGACCTCAAATGAGTATCTCGCCTCTCATTGCTTTACACTACAAAGATCTGCAGCCTCTGGTCTCTCACCATTACAGGACAGTATAAAGAATTCAACAAAGCAGACACAAATTGATCGTGAAATTCAATTGCATGTCTTGCAAAAGATGTGGGGTTTCAGGAAGTCAGAAATGATGAGAAATACTGGAATCGCTGGCAAAGCCACTAACAAAAGACCAGGAAAGTTAGACCTGCCAGCAAGTAAAGAAGTGAAAATCAGCCATGATGATGATGTGATAGTCATTTCAAAGATCAGTAATCTTAACTTCACAAGATTAATATTCGCCCTGGTGATGAATGGCAATGCCTTCAATTTAAGTGTTAGAGTTGTCCCTCCTTATCTTCAGAGAATATGTTCAAAGAACCCCGGGTGATGCCTCAAATCGCAGGTAGTACTGAACCCTATATATGCCGTACTGTGTTTTTTCCTATACATACATGCATATGTGATAAAGTTTCATTTATAAATGAGGCACAATAAGAGATTAACAACAATAGCACATAAGAAAATAAAACAATTATAACAATATGCTGTAATAAAAGTTGTGTGAATGTGTTCCCTCTCTCTCTCAAAATATCTTATTTGACTGTCCTCACCCTTCTTGTGATGACAGAGATGAGAAAATGCCTATGTGAGAAAATGAGCCGAGGTGAATAATGCAGGATTGTAGATAGTGTTTAACAGTTATGAATTGTTTATTTCTGGAATTCTTCATTTAATATTTTAGGACAGTGGATAACTGAAACCTCTGAGAGCGAAATTGCAGAAAGTGAAACTGTGATAAGGGGGACTATTAAATTATGGTTTTGTCACCAATGGCAAACATTTACTGAACAATGTCCTATTGTCCCACTAGGGTAGGCAGAGTTCCAAGGATTCCACCACTGAGCCTTTCCTTCCCCTTTCAGTGTGGGTGGAATCTGTGAACATGAGATGTCTCTCTGTGATTGTGTTATTTATATGGCAAAAGGAAGGTAATCTGGGTAGCCCAATCTAATCCCATGTGCCCTTTTTAATCAGAGAAATTGGAAAAGCAAGAAAAATTCACTGCCCCGTTGGTGTAGGAAGAGAGAGGGACCATGGGACAAGGAGTGGTGGCCTCTAGAGAGCATGAGAGGCCCTTGGCTGGCAGCAGGAGACGAGAAATGAGCCCCAGTCTTGCAAGCGCGAGGAACTGACTTCTGCCAACACGTGCATGAGACGGGAGGCAGAATCTGGCTCTGGGCTTCCAAACAAAAGCCCTGCCTGGCTGACACCTGTGAGACCCTGATTACAGACCCTGGCCAGACACACTGGGTGGGTCCTGAAACCAACAGAGCTGTGAGCTAACACATGGGGGTCGTTTTAAGTAGCTAAGTTTGCCATAATTCATAACACAGAAATAGAAAACTAAATAGAGTCATCCTACAACTCCAACTGTGTTTGAAAAAGTTACACCAAAAAACTTGATCTCTTTTTTATTTCATATAATTTCATGGTGTTATAATTATGACCAGGTTTTGTTAAATGTAAACTATAATAAGAATGTTTTTATAAGTTTTAATGCTTCAACACAAATTCCCATTAAATCTTTTCTCCACAAACCCATCTCTACTAAAAATATATAATAAGCCGGGTGTGGTGGCGCATGCCTGTAATTTCAGCTACTCAGGAGGCTGAGGCAAGAGAATCGCTTGAACCTGGGAGGTGGAGGTTGCAGTGAGCTGAGATGGTGCCATTGCACTCCAGCCTGGGCAACAAAAGAGAAAATTCGGTCCCAAAAAAAAAAAAAAAGCTTTTCTCCACTACCTGTGATAAAAGTTGGGTCCCTATTTGCTACTTGGAGTTTCTCGGGTCAGCAAAAGCAACAGCAGTTGACAGCGAAGGAAGGAGAAGTGATAGGAAGAGACAGGCAGCCTCACCGTAGGGACTGGAAAGAAAATCCAGTTCTTCCGGCCGGGTGCGGTGGCTCATGCCTATAATCCCAACACTTTGGGAGGCCGAGGATCACAAGGTCAACAGATCGAGACCATCCTGGTCAACATGGTGAAACCCCATCTCTATTAAAATACAAAAATTAGCTGGGCATGGTGGCGCGTGCCTGTAGTCCCAGCTACTTGGGAGGCTGAGGCAGGAGAATTGCTTGAACCCAGGAGGCAGAGGTTGTGGTGAGCCGAGATCGCGCCATTGCACTCCAGCCTAGGTAACAAGAGTGAAACTCCGTCTCAAAAAAAAAAAAAAAGAAAGTCCAGTTCTTCGCTTCTTTTCTCTGCTCTTGTCACTTACACAGCAGCCCACAGCTCTGGTGAAAGGCCAAGGTAAAGTGTCCGTCTCCTTAAGACAGAGCACTCAAAACTCCTCACGGCACCAAGAATTGCCATTCTTTGAGTAATTAAGACAATTGCTATTGCTATTGTCTAATTACCCAAAAATCTAAAACCCTCTCTTTAATTCTTAAACAACTTCCATTTAGACTTTAGTCAACTAGGATACTGAATAACAGTTTTTAAGTGAAATTTATTAAAGCGATTAAACAATTTCACCAGCTCAGTCTAAAAGCAGTTTAGAGCAGGCTCATCTTCCTCCCCAACAAAAAACAGAATTGGTCACCAAGTGGCCAAAGTTAATGTTGCTTTTATTCACCCAATTTACAGAGCATACTATTGGAATAACATAAAAATGTTGTCTTCAAAAAACTGTTCTACACCATTGCCAGAACTGACTTCTGGCAGATAACAAATTGTTAAGTTTGGTTACCCTAAGTGTATTTTAGCTTCCTGGCAACAATTTGCTAGACTCAGTCCGTTTCCCAATATTACATTTAAAAACAGAGTTCTATAATCGTATCCATTTCCCACCACTAATGAGGAAAAGTAAGATCTATCGATAGTCCCAATTCCATTTCTTTGTGCGTTCTGTGCAGCTAAGCAGGATCACATAAAGTCACAAGTGATAGTGCAGGAATACTAGAGTTACCCATAAAGCCAGTGACAAAAGTGGACCTGGAGAATGAAGTACTCAGCAACTGAAGAAGTGAAAATAAATAAGGATGTTAAGTCGAGTTCTCAGAAAAAGTCGTGAAGATAGATATCTGGAAGGTGCTTTTAGGAGCACCATACCCTTCAAACACACATCCAAGGGCACAGAACGCTCTGTGACGCAGCACTGCACACAGCGATCAACCCTGTGCCGCAGTCAACGGTATTTCACCTGAAAGGGACAAGAGACCCAATTAAAACAGGCTTAAACTGGAAGGACATATATTATCTCACATAGGAAGGCTGGGGAAAGAGTAACCGTAGGTTGACTAATTGAGTAGCCAAGTAATATTTTAGTAGCCAAGTACTATTCTACGCTACCTTTTTTTTCTCTGCAAGTATGTTGATGTTTCCCTTTTTGGTTGCAAAATGATTCCATCGATTGCAAACATCACTTCCCTCTGCAAAGACTTCTCTAAATATGTGTCAGTAAGAGGGCCTCATTGATTTGGCATCTTAAGTTACTTTCCAAGCCTAAATTTTCCTCATATTAAGTTAAATTATTTGAATTTTCTTTGTATGTGGCATTTGGCTGGATTTACTTTTTATAACATAATTTATTTTCCTGTGATTTAAAACATTCACGTTCATTGTGATGACTGCTCTGTTTGGCTTATCTATGCTATATTATTTCATGATTTTTATTTTTTAATCTTACCAGATTTGAGTCTGAAAAAGCCTGTTGTAAGGGAAGATAGAGAGGGACTAGATTATGCAGGGATTTGCTGACCATTATAAGAATTTCGGATTTGTTTTAAAGCAATGGGGAGGCATTGAATTGTTTTGAACAGGGTTGTCCTTGATTCATTATACATCTTAAGATCAAGCTAACCATTAAAAGGGAGACTGGAGGAAAGAATGGAAGCAATAAGACCATTTAGGAGGATGTCAGTTGTAGTACAGGTAATCAACGAAGGTGACCTGGATTGGGTGGTAGCGACGGTCAGAGAGGGCAGTGAATTACTCCAGTTTAAGATCTGACAGCTACAGGCTTGCCCATGAATCAAATATACGGCAGGCATCCAGGGAGGAGACTCAAACATGATATTTGTTTTGGGTGATGGCATTACTCTCTGGATAATGGAGAGGCCTGAGGAGGAGGAAAAGACATGCGATGGGCAGAGAGCATCAACAGTTAACATTTAGACACATAAATTGAAGATAACCTGGGAAACTGCTAAGTGCATATGTCATGTCAGCTATTGGGCATGTGAGTCAGCTACTGCTCAGAGCAGAAGTCTAGACTAGAGATAAATGTGAGCATCATCAACCAACTGAGCTCCAAAAAAATGCCAAAATTATAAGCCAAGTAAAGGCAGAGCAGCCACCAAAGGAGAATAAGAAGGGTCAGGCAATGCAGTGGGAGAAATTTCACAATAACCCTTTTTCAGGTGTCAAGAGAGACTATTTTCTCAGAATTTGGACCCAGGAGAGATGACAGAAATTGTCACTGGATTTATTGCTATCTTAAGGCATGCATTTTTCATTGGAGTAATAAAGGCAAAAGGCAGGCTGACGTAGTTAAAGAGTGAACAGGACGGGAGGCAGTAGAGGAATTCTGTGGGGACATTAAGCAGAAGTTTGGCTGAACAAGAGAAATGGAATTTTTTTTGGCATCACTTGAAAAGCCCTTATCAGTCCATAAATGCTTGATGAATGCGTAGAATGAATCTTAGCAAATAGTTACAGTGTCGATACAAAAATCCAATGCATGTCTGAGATATATGTTACTGTGGGAACAGAAGTATTAATATTGAATTCTATGTATTTCTATAACTGAAGGAACCTAGAAACAGCAGTATGTTGGAAGGAATGGAGCAACTTAGAGTAATTTGCCATTCGGTTGCTGAGCTCTGTCCAAGAGCACCATGACTGCTGGGCTCTATGCCGTGAACTTTTCAACTGCCTTCATGACTGTCTCCATCTGTCTTGCACAATAGTCTTACCACAGATCTTCACGTGAGCATCATTCATCATATAATGCTCTAGGATCCAGAAGAAAAGAATGGCGTTGTTTGAGTACTACTGCTTTGCAGTACAAATGGCCAAGCCATTTACCATTTCTAATCTCAATGACATATTCTAAAAACAAAAAAATTAACATTATTACACTGGGCTTTCTTTTATTTTCCTTTTTTATTTATACTTTACTGTATAAATAATGCATATTATATAGGGTCATTTTAATTCATGATTTATATAATGATATTTTATAGTAGAACTTTATTTCCTGTCTAAAATTTTGGATTATATAACTTCAAATAATGTTTTATTTTTCACAAAGAAGAGGTATTACAGCAATTGCATTTCTTATATCATCTTGGCTGTTCATATGTAAATGAATGCAAACATAAAGAAAATGAAATTAAATTGAAGATCAACAACAATTTACTGAGAATGATTTTATGAAACCAGTTAGAAAAATGTATTTTATTATATGCAAATAAGTTCTGAGGAGTATTTAACTTTGAGGCTGAATAGTAATGATATAATCAAGATCATATAATTTGGGTATTTATCATTTCAATGTAGAGAAACTTGTGTCCTTATTTAAAGATGAATATACACATCAGTTTATAGATTTTATATCTCCCTATAAGTACATTACCATAATCATATGTCAATACAATATCACTAATTATAGTTACGTTAGAAGGGAAGTAATTGGCATGCATTTAAAAACTAATTACTGAGTTTTACTGCCCTGTAAAATGGTGCCACTGAAACTCTTTGAATAAATTCAGTGATTGAGGAAAAAGAATTGAAGCTGCTGTGAAAGTTGATTATATGAATTGGGTCATTTTGTCATACCCAAGTAAATAGAGGGGCCGGGGGGAAAAAGCACTCAGGGCACTTAGCACCTTTTTCAAAAATTGTATTTTCCTCAAGCCAGCTGCTGAAATGGCCTGCTGTCACCCTAAGACCAGTGTTACCTAGTAACTGCTGAAACAACCTGCCGTGACACCAGGAAGAGTTCTGCCTGCTGCACTTGCTCACCAGTCAGAGCTTGCCAGCTCCCAAAAGCTTCTCTAGTGCCATGAGCCTTCTTTCAAAACAATAGACAACATTTCTTTCTTTTTTTTTTTTGAGATAGAGCCTCACTTTGTTGCCCAGGCTGGACTGGAGTGCAGTGGTGTGATCTTGGCTCACTGCAACCTCCGCCTCCCAGGTTCAAATGATTCTCATGCCTCAGCTTCCCAAATAGCTGGGATTACAGGCGTGCGCCACCATGCCTGACTAATTTTTCTAGTTTTAGTAGAGAAAGGGTTTTACCATGTTGGCCAGGCTGGTCTCGAACTCCTGGCCTCAGGTGATCCGCCCACCTTGGCCTCCCAAAGTACTGGGATTGCAGGTGTGAGCCACCACACGTGCCCACATTTCTCTTTCTAATAAAACCCCCAACTTTTCTCTTTGTTCTTTAGAGATATGCCCCAAATTGCAATTCTGTGAGTACCCCAAAAGTCATGTCATGTAGATATTTATCTCTGTATTTATTTTGACCCAACATTGTGCTATAATAAAAATTGCCTATGGAAATGGAATACATTGCAGTTTCCAGCTTTGTTTTACCAAGGGTATGCGTTACAGAAAGTAAAACGTGTTGACTTTTTTCTCAGTCATACCATCTTGTTTATGTAAAAATAGAGAAAACAATTGCAGAAAACTTTATGCCTACATTCCTTTTATTTCTATATCTTAGTTATGGAAAGAAATCATTATCTTTTGATGATTCATCAAGCCCACTCTAGGTTCCCGATAACAAAGCATTACTTGGGTTTCAAACAGTGCTACATAACCACAATAAATATACTTATATAAAACTAAGCATAGCTCTGGGTGTCTTCTTGAGAATGGACTTGAGGTATATTTTTCCTTACATTTTATTTTGCAAATCAGAAGAAGTGAGGAGGAAGAAAAGGATAAAATGAATACACATTATTATACAAATTACTATGTTAAATGATTTTCCTCTCTATGCCAAACAGGAAATGTCTACACTTCAGGCAAACCAGATATTGTACTATAAAATTTGGCACCGTTTGTTGTGGGAACTCCAGGGCTTAGTATAGCCTTACTTTACATAATGGTTCCCATTATCATTTAGGTTTGCTTCAGTGGTATTTTAAGATGTGACTTGTTATAGCATGTATGAGGATGTTTCTCATCTGAATATAATTTACATAAATTATAATATAAATTTCATGAGACTTTAACCATCACTTATGTGTGTTCTTTTATTTCAGTTGATTATAGTTTTTATGTAAATCATCCTACTAAATCTGTTTGTAATTTTAAAATTTCTCTTTGTTCTGATTTAAATCTGTTTTGCTTTTGTGCCACAAGCTATTATTTCTTGGACAAGGGCTTTTTTCCAGTATGGGTTTTTATCATATCTTCATATTTAAATAAAATTACTAAGGAAGTAGTAATTATAATAACAAAGATAATATTGTAAGCAATACTGTGAAAAAAATGTGGGGGTACTGTGAACTGTAGGGCTGGTGGGGCACAGTGGCTCACACTTATAATCCCAGCACTTTAGGAGGCTGAGGCGATCACCTGAGGTCAGGAGTTTCAAACCAGCCTAGCCAACATGGTGAAACCCTGCCTCTACTAAAAGTACAAAAAAACTAGCCGAGTCTGTGTGATGGGTAGTCTCAGCTACTCAGGAGGCTGAGGCAGGAGAATTGCTTGAACCCGGGAGGCGGAGGTTGCGCTGAGCCGAGATCGCGCCATTGCACTCCAGCCTGGGTAACAAGAGCGAAACTCCATCTCAAAAAAAAAAAAGAAAGAAAGAAAAATCAGTAACGGTTGCTCACAAGACCTTTTGCCCAGGGTAAGGATTTCTCAACACAGAGGCTGGGAACTTTTACTCAGGCAATGTTTCTTCAGTATCTAATACTGAAATTACTACAAGGGTTGATTAAAAAATAAACATTTTAACTATTTCAATATAGAAGCTCCCCAACTTGCAATGGGTTGTCTCCCTGTAAAGCCATGGCAAGTCGGGGACCCTGTGTATTTCCTAAAGAGGAAAGTGCACAGCGTGAGGACAACTCCTGAGATTCCTGTAGAACCACAAGAGACAGAAGAACTCTTAGTGGGCGCAGCCACAGCCTCTAAGCCCAGGGTAGGGCCTGAGCCAGGGGTGGAACCCCAGGCAGGGCAGGGCCTAAGATAAGCATGAGCAACCTGGGGAAATCATGACGCGCATATATAAGCAATGTGGTGCTGCTTATATCTGTGAATATGCCCATAAAATTCAAGAGGATATAGGTTTAAATTATAATGTGAAAGATACATATGTATTCAACGTAGAATTCTTTGCTTCCAGGGAACTGGATTATTTGTTTATTCCTGGGCACTCAGCACATTTTCCTGCCCCTGGACTGCTGCTCTTTTTGAAATTCTTGCTCGCAATCTCCATATGCTCATAGAAGTTCGTTTATTTTAAGATTCAGATCCACTTCGTTTTCCTATATAGTCATCCCTGGTGCCTTAAAGTAATTCGTCCCCATTGACGATCCTCCAAATAATTTGGCTGCACGTTGCTCTGGCACGTAACTTTCTATGATATCTTGTTATTTATGTATGAGAAAGCCTATGGCATATAGATTGAAAATGTGAGCTCTGAATTCAAATCACAGCCTTGCCACTTCCAAGCTGTGGAACCCTAGACAAGTTAATTATCCTTTCCCTTCCTCAGCCTCCTGATGGGTACAATGGGAAAATATTACCTGCATTGTAGGGGTCTGAGTATTAAACAAGTTAGGATACATCAAAGAGCATGTCACTTTCACCTGTGTTTCTGCACCCCAACTGACACAGGGCCTTGCATATAATTAGGTTCTCAGACTCATGAAACAACTAGGAACATGCCGATTTCTGGGAATTAGAAGGTCTATTTTAAATATTTAAAGCTTGTACTTTTTCTGTAAATACCTTGAGTGCCTTAGAAACAAATAGCACAAGATACTATTCTTACACATAAAATCTAGATAATTAGTCAAATTACTATTACTTAAAATATATGGATGTATGCAAATTTCAGGGGTTTTTTTCTTTTTTGACTTGAAGACTAACATTGCTTTCTAGTTTTAAAATGAGCCTGCAAATTTGTCATTTCTTTGGGAAAAAAAAACCCATATTTTGTTTATAGGAACATAATGAAATTGTGATAACCTCAGAAAAGTAAGGAAGCAGTTGGGCCCATTTTTCCACTGTAACTCAAACATCTGCAAAAATTCTGCAACAAAGAACAAAATCTCTATGTTCTTTAATATCTAGGCTAAATGTTTGTTTCGTTTGGTGCCACCTATTTTACTTCTGCTCCTGATACCTCTTTGTTTATTGTTTAGGGCCTGAAGGGGCTCTTTTTGAACATTCAGTGGAGACACCCCTTGTCAGAGCCGACCCGTTTCAAGACCTTAGGTAAGAATTTTTGTTCAAATATTAACAACCTCTCCTGTAGAGGACAAGAGGGTGTGTTCTGGAATAATATGTTACCAGTGACTACTACCTGACTGTTACTTACCCATCAGTTGTCTTTATTTTCAAGACTTTTCACTTATAACTAGATGGCGCTTATTAACATCCAAAGGAGGCCAGAAAGTCCTACTGACTCCACACTTGGTGCCTATTCACAGCCTCCTCCTCCTCTGCAATCTGCCTCTCTTGCTGGTGTCAAAGTGACTTTGTTAAGTGCAAGCTGGTGAAATGCTTCATTGCTCCTACATCACATCAGCCATAGGAAATCCCAGGTGCTCCACTGGACACTCACAGCCCTTCATAGTCTGGGCTGTGACCGGCAGGACCTCCTCCCCTACCCTGTGCCCAGACATGACAGGCTCCATCTCCTCTGTGCTTTCACACTGACTGTTGCATCTTCCTGGGGTGCCCCCTCCCCCAGGAGACCTCATGAATGTCTGCTCATCCCTCAAGTGTTAATTGAGATGCTACAGGCTTACCATTCCTGTATTTTACGAGCCTGTTATTTTGCCCTGAAAAGTGTCAGCATAAGTTTCCCAAAGCTTTTTGCAGTTCTTAACACAAAGCATGTTTATGCTGTTCATCTCTACACCATCTGCAAGCAAGGCAAAACCTTTGAACCTTTTAGTGGAAAAGAAAGGTGCCCCTATGTGGCTTTGAAATGTCCAAAAGGCATTCTTGAAAATGTCAGTTTACTTTAAATTTTGAAAAGATACATGCACTATTAGTAGCAAAAAGAATGTTATAAAAACCAAGTGCACGATAAATCTATATTTGCAAAGTAGTTGGAAATACTTGGTGTTCCTCTTTTTCAATTTATAGTAACATGCACGTAACACAAAATTCACCATTTTAACCGTTTTTAGTGTACAGTTCAGTAGTCTTAAGTACATTCATATTATTTCATGATCATCACCACCATCCAGCTCCAGAACTCTTTTCATCTTGCAAAACTGAAATTCTGTACCCATTTAACATGTCCCCATTCCCTGCTCCTGGTCACCTCTGGCACTCACCCCTCTACTTTCTGTCTCTGTGGATTTGATTAATCTGGGTGCCTCATATGAGTGAAATTATAGGTTTTCTTTTTTTCCTTTTGTGCCTATCTTACCAAACTTAGCATACGGTCCTCACCCTTTGGTATATATGTACATAATATCCTGTATATATAAAATCACCCAGTTCCATACATAAATTTATTATTTTTTACAGAATCTTTGTGTCTATGTATATTTCACCTTACCACTAGGCTCCTGAATGCCATTTACAGCTACAGTGTTCATTCCAATAATATATTTGTATTTTATAACAAAACCAAATAATATTTTTGGGCAGGGAGGGACAGCTTCTTACTCTGTCACCCAGACTGGAGTGCAGTGGAGCGATCTTGGCTCACCGCAACCTCTGCCTCCCAGGTTCAAGTGATTCTCCTGTTTGAGCCTCCTGAGTAACTGGGATTACAGGCATGCACCACTACTGCCTGGCTAATTTTTGTAGTTTAAGTAGAGACAGGGTTTCGCCATGTTGGCCAGGCTGGTCTTGAACTCCTGACCTCAAATGATCCATCCGCCTCAGCCTCCAAAAGTGCTGTAATTACAGGTGTGAGCCACCACATCCAGCCCCAAATACTATTTTTAAATGGTCCTAAAGTTCTGCTATCACTTAAAATCATATTTAGAAGTTGCACTTGAAGTATATGCAGGACAATTAATATATTTTACTAAATTATGTATAAAAGGGAATACAAAGTACAGTAGGAATCCCAGCTTTACACAGAAAAGCCTGGTGACAGTGGCCAAACTAACTTTTCCAGACTATTTTTTCTCATATTAAACATTAATGATAGTAATCTCTACCTTAGAGTATTCTAGGAAAGATTTAGTAAGATGTTAAAAGTCTTTTGTAAAAAAAAAAAAAAAAAATTTTTTTTTTTTTTTTTTGTTGTTTTTTTTTTTTTGTTGCAAAGGCTGGAGTGCAATGGTGAGATCTCAGCTCACTGCAACCTCGTCCTCCCAGGTTCCAGTGATTCTGCTGCCTCAGCCTCCCAAGTAGCTGGGATTACAGGCACCCACCACCGCACCCAGCTAATTTTTGTATTTTTAATACAGTCAGGGTTTCACCATGTTGGCCACGCTGGTCTTGAACTCCTGACCTCAGGTGATCTGCCCACCTCGGCTTCCCAAAGTCCTGGGATTACAGGCGTGAGCCACCGCGCCTGGCCAACAATCATTTTTAAAATTGTTGTTATATGGCCAGGTGCAGTGACATAGTCTTGACTCACTGCAACTCAGCTTGGATGACAGAGCCAGACTGTCCCAAGAAAAAAAAAATTGTTACCCTACATAGATATTCACACTAAATAGAATAGGATTAGGAAAATCAGCATTTTTTACATATTTAGTGTCCAATTAAATATTCATCAAAAGCAAGTAGAAGTTCAATTTTATCTTACCCACAAAGCAAACATTTGTCACATAAAAATAAATTATGACTATAATTAAATTACAACAAGGATTTGTTAATTTTGATAATGGATCAAAAGATTAAAGAATTTTTATAGAGAAGAAAAACATTTTACTTTCATAGCTTAGAAAAATGATTCAAATCTGTGGAAATAATCCTATTAAAGCCATTTTGAAATTATAAAATAATATGGATTGTAGAAATGCCAAAACACTTCTAAAGTAAATGTCAGTTTTTAAAAATATATAGATCTCAATTAAATAATTCATCTCACGTTGTCTCATTAAGACATAAATCTGCCGGGTGCTGTGGCTCACGCCTATAATCCCAGCACTTTGAGAGGCCAAGTTGGGCAGATCACGAGATCAGGAGTTCAAGACCAGCCTGACCAATGTGGTGAAACCCTGTCTCTACTAAAAATACAAAAAGTAGTCTGACAGGGTGGTGCATGCCTATAATCCCAGCTACTCGACAGGCTGAGGCAGGAGAATTGATTGAACCCGGGAAGTGGAGGTTGTAGTGAGCCGAGATCAGAGACACTGCACTCCAGCCTGGGCGACAGAGCAGAGCAAGACTCTGTCTCAAAAAAAAAAAAAAAAAAAAAAAAAAAAAAAAAAAAAAAAAAAAAAAAAAAAAAAAAAAAAAAAAAAAAAAAAAAAAAAAAAAAAGACATAAATTTTCTTACTTATACCTCAGGCTCTTACTGAAAAAGAAACCGCACAAGAATATTCTCTTACTTTCTAAAAGGCGGTACTGAGGGAAGATTGAGCAACCCAAGTGTTAAAACGAAAGCAATTGAAAAAAAAACTGCAAGGAAGTGCTTAAGGAATGTGGTGAGAATGGGGGGTGTGAATGATTACCCACTGAATGCTTTCCACTGCCAGGAACTGCGCTGGGCGCTGTCACAGAATTTGTTTCATTTAATCATGAAGTGATTGGCAATTTTATCACCACTTTATAAAGGCAGAAACTCAGATCTAGATAGTTGCACGTTCTAAGTCACAAAACTGGAAAGGTAGCCGCTTGTAATCAAATCTAGCTCTGACGCCAGAGCCCATGTACGTCCGGTTTGCTGTCTCCACCACCCACCGGATCCTTGAGTGATTGATTCTTTGATTTATGCCCAGATGCCTCTGACTGAGTATATGATGGTCATATTTTCTTCTGCAGCTTCTTACCATAAAGTATGTTCCACTTTTTATTTCTGGTTCCAGCAACATTACTATTTTTGGCCTGATTACAGTAAAAGGATTCTAGAATATTCTAGTGGGCCTATATAAATATTTAATGTGGATTTTGTAGGTGAAGATCAGGATGCATTTATAAATACATCTCTGGAATATGCATGTTTATCACAATTTAAACTGATATTTGCTCAAATGATAGCCATAGAAGAGTAACAGCTATTACTTTCTTTTTTTTTTTTTTTTTTTTTTTAAGATGGGGTTTCACCATGATGGCCAGGCTGGTCTTGAACTCCTGACCTCAGGTGATCCACCCACCTCGGCCTCCCAAAGTGCTAGGATTACAGACGTGAGCCACCGCGCCCAGCCAGTATCTTTAAGAAGAATGATAACTAACTTGTACTGAAACTAGGTTTATATTTCTTATGGCAAAATCATTCGCAAGAAAGTAGGAATGCTGACAAACTACCTTAGAGCAATCTTTCACTCATACATGATGTCATTCATTCTTTTTAAAAAAATTCAGGAAAAGTGTATTAAAGTGTTTATGTGCCAGAGTCCATGATAGATACTGGTTACATGGAATAAAAGTAGGGTCCTTGAACTTAATGAGTTTACAGTCTATTGAGAAAAGAAACATGCAAACAAGTTAGAACAGTATCTTTAGTTGCTATGATGAAAGCAAAACTTTTATTGGAGGCATAGGCAAAAAAGTATAATATCTTCCCAGGGCAATCTGGGATGATACCCTGGAAAAGGGAGCATTTGAATTCTGTGTAACACTATGAGGATGTGATGCCAATTAAGTAAGTTATTATTTCCATGTCTGTTCCACATTGAAGAAGTTATTCCATCACCCATGACATAAAGCCACTTAAGGAAAACAATCCCTGCTGAAGACTGGTTTACTAAAAAAATGGAACTGAACTATAATGGAGACGAATTAGAATTAGCAGCTGCTACAAACAACCTCCTGAAACTGTTAAGTCATAGAGCAAGCAAAGAGATTTTTAGAACAAGTATAAATAAAATGCTCAAATGAGGAAAAAATGAATAGAAATGTAAGACAAAGACAAGGTAGGATGAAAAATGGCAGATTTGGGAAATAACGAAATAGAAATTATAAAAATAAGACATCAAGTAATTAAAATGAATTAAAATGAAATCATTGGCTCCCAGAACTTTGTTTTTCATATAATTCTCAAAGGAACCGGGACTCCTTGGAGAAGTGGCTGATCCCAGGGCTGGGCTAGGGAATGATGAAAATGGGGCTTGGAGCAGCCTGAAGTGCTGAGAAATGCTAACCAAAGAAAGGCACCACAATATTAATAGCAGAGGGAATCAAAATTAGAAAAGAAATAGCATTAATAAGAATCGGTGGGATCCAGTGCAGTGGCTGACACCTGTAATCCTAACACTTTGGCAGGCTGAAGCAGGTGGATCACCTGAGGTCAGGGTTTCAAGACCAGCCTGGCCAAAATGGCAAAACCCCATCTCTACTAAAAATACAAAAATCTGCAGGGAGTGATGGCACATGCCTATAATCCCAGCTACTTGGGAGGCTAAGGCAGAATTCGCTTGAACCCAGCCAACCAAGCTCTTCTTAAGGAGTCAGAAAAGTTTTCTTTTTTTCCTTGACCTAATACTTCCAGTTCACTTACCCACAATTTTTTCCTAATAAACACTACTTAGTGATTAATAGTATTTCATTGATCACTCTATCTTATTTCTCCACAAGAAATAGATATATATATTTACTTCCAGTGACCTATAGAATTAAAAAAAAATTTTGGATAGAGTCATAATTTAAGGAGAAAACAATTGATCAAAACAGTATAATTGTAGTCACCCTCCAGTGCTATAGCACACTACAACTTATTCTTCCTATGTAAGTTGTAATTTTGCATCTATTAGTCGGCCCCTCCCTACCCTCTTCTCCTCCCATTATTGTATATTTTTAAATAACTAAAAGAGAGAATTTCAGATGTTCCCAGCATAAAGAAATGATAAATGTTTGAAGTCATGAATATGTCAATTACTCTGATATGAGTATTCAATATTGTGTACATGTATCAAAATATCACTCTACTCCATAAGTATGTACATTTATTACATATCAATTAAAAATGGCCAGCACGGTGGCTCACGCCTGTAATCCCAGCACTTTGGGAGGCCGAGGTGGGCAAATCACGAGGTCAAGAGATTGAGACTGTCTGACCAACATAGTGAAAAAAGACAAAAAATACAAAATATTAAAAATACAAAATTAGCCAGGCATGGTGGTGCGCACTTGTAGTCCCAGCTACTTGGGAGGCTAAGGTGGAAGAATCACTTGAACTGGGAGGCAGAGTTTGCAGTGAGCTGAGATTGTGCCACTGCACTCCAGCCTGGTGTCAGAGTGAGACTCCATCTCAAATAATAATAATAATAATAATAATTTTTAAGTGAAAAAAATCAATATATTAAGATTTTGATAGTAACAAAAAGTAAAATTGTATAAAAGTACATCTCTTAATGAATGGTTGGAACTTTCTTAAAACTATTTGATAAGTCTGCTAATAAATATAGCTTATTAATAGGAGTCAAAATTAGTGTGAGATACAGCAAGGTTTCTTTTCAAATAGCCTGCTTAACCTTTTATTCCTTAATTCAAAGTACCCCCATCCTTCTCTTTTCCATTTCTTCTTTTTGATTTTACTACATGCCCAGGCATGCCACAGCACCAGCTCAATTCCTTTCCTTATTTGGGAAAGGGGTGGATCACTAGTTTGCCACAGATGAGCCCTTTCTTCTCTCCCCTCTCTCCCACCATGCATCCACCTTATCTAAAAAAGCTTAAATGTTTAGCCAATCAAGTCTACTTTAAGTTGTGCAGTCCAACCCCAGCCAATGGGGAAAGGACACAGAGACAGGAGTCGCGTTAGGAGTTAAAGTTTCTACTCTCTTTTGTTTGGCGTGCTCTGGTGGCTACCAGCCCTAAGAGAGGCACCCTTCTGTGCAGGAGTAAATTTGCTTTGCTGAGAAATTCTTTGTCTCATGCTCGTTTTTCCTTATGACTCCAAGCTTTATTTCTAACAATTAGGCATCAGTATATTTCCTATTTTTTAAGTAGATGTCCCAAGGAGCCTTGTTCACATAAATAAGTAGATGTGAATCAAAAAGTTTTATTTTTAAAAAAGTCACTCAATGTTCTGAACCCTTCCCTAAATATACACCATTAAAAGTTATTTGTAATGACTATTAGCTGACAATTATTAGGCCTTTCTTCAATTTTTGTTGAAAATAAAGAGTTGGAAACTGTGTAATTTGCCCAATGATTATCTCTGTAATCATTGTCATTCAATTTGTCCATTCTATCACCAATATTTTACATTTTCCCTTGCACATTACTCCTGGAAGTATTTCTACCTCACGGTAATACATCATAATCGATTCAGAATGAATGAGCATGTCTTTCCGTATGAAGTGGGAGAAGGAAATTGTTAAGAAGGATCTGGGAAAGGGAACCCCTGCAAGCTCGCAGCAGGGCAGCTCTGGGCAACAGTCTTCCTCTGTCCCTCATGAAGTAACTGGGACCAGATGTGACATCTCTAGTAACCAGGAAAACACTTGACAAATATATGAAACAACCACTTTCAGACACTGGAAATGCAAAACAAGATAAACTAATGAGGTGAGCCCTACACTTGCCCAAGCTCTCTGCTCTCAGGCACGTTCAGAATCAAGGCACAGGGCAGGGGAATCCAGTTAGAAGTTGGGAACCTCAGGGAATGGAGGAGAAAGAGATCCAAGAGTGGGGAGTGAAGGCTGATGGAGTCTTGGGGGCACCGGATCAGAGAAGAAGGCATATGCCAGGAAAGAGCTCCAGAAACCGCATACAGGTCCCTAGTAGGCACGCATCAGAGGTTTTTCAACTGCTCTCCTGTATGTGGGCACCTATTTATTTACAATATTTTGTAATTACAATGTGAACCAAACGTGCTTGTGCAGGTAAATTTTCGCATTGTTGGAGAAATAGCTTCATGGTAAATTCCTGGAAGAGGAATCTATGGGTGAAAAAGATAAATGCATATATTGTTTACTCAGATCCCCTGCCAGTGACTTCCCCTCTATTGGGGTGTACCAATTTGCACACTAGCATTGTTACAATAAAACCTATTTTCCTTTCCCCGTAGCTCCCAACACAATGTTCTTTAATTAATCTATTTTAATTTTTGCCAATCTGAAAGGTTAGAAATTATATCTCAATACAGTTTGCATTTCTCTTAATACGAGTGAGGTGGAGCAACTTTTCATGTTTAAAGCCAATTTTTATATTTCTTTTTGTGAATTATTTGTCTTTTTCTACTTTTTAAAAATATTTTTACTCTCTTAAACCTATCTTAAACCTACCAGCAAACTAGGACTGTGATAGCAACGAATGGTGTGATGAAGAAAGTTTGACCAAATTTGTTTTTTTGCTGTTTTGCATTTGAAATCATTCTTATTCCCTTTAAGAATGTTGATGTTTGAGTGTGAAGATGCTAGAGAACCTATGCTTAGATATTCATCATAAGTCTCCCTTTACCTGTTACAGAATTTCAGGTTGGTCACTGATAGTATGTGTGTCTTTAGTAAGAATGTGTTAAAATTACAATGATCTTTTAAAAACATGATGCAGTTCTGTATTGCGCTGTGTCTAGTCCTAAGTGGAGCCAGTCAAACAAGTTTCATGTGTATTTTTCCAGTGTTAATCTCACACATGGTACCCTTTGGAGATTTCCTTCCATCCTGAAGAACGAATAGAAGAGACCATGTATATTGCCTCCTTATCCTTGAGATTTCACTACCTTTATGTTAGAAGTTGTGAATAATTGTTAAAATCTATGAAAGAATAAAAAGTGAATTTAAATTTAAATATATATATATATATATATTTTACTCTTAATTTTTAAGGCTTCTTTAAATATTGGGGATATTAGCCCTTCATCTCCGATGTATGTTTTAAATAATTTGCTCCAGCTTCATTTGGTTTTTAACTTATTGTACTTTATGCCATGCAGGCATTTCAATGCTTATATCCTCATGTTTATTAACCATTTCTTTTGCTGTATCTGGATTTTAAGTTTGAAATTAACATGTTTCTGGCATGGCTTTATCTTTTACAATTAGACCTCTGATCCACTTATTTGTTATTGTGTGAAGTAGGATCCGTAAGGTGTGGGGTCTGGTTCTAATTGTACCTTTTCCAATTGGCCAACCAGATATGCCAGCAATGGATTGTTTATTTAAAACTCTACTTTTCCCCCTATGATTTGAAATACAACCTTTACCACTACATTTCTCTATGCTTGGGGCTGTTCCTGCATTTGCTGTTTTGCTGCACTAGCCTCGCCATTCATGAGCCAGTACTGACTTTGTTAACTAAATGGGCTTTTTTTTTTTTTTTTTTTTTTGAGACAGTCTTGCTCTGTTGCCCAGACTGGAGTGTGGTGGGATTATCTCAGCTCACGGCAATCTCCACCTTCCAGGTTCAAGTGATTCTCCTGCCTCAGCTTCCTGAGTAGCTGGGATTACAGATGCCTGCCACCATGCCTGGCTAATTTTTGTATTTTTTTTTTGTAGAGATCAGATTTCACCATGTTAGCCAGGCTGGTCTCGATCTCCTGGCCTCAGGTGATCCACCCACCTCGACCTTTCTAAGTGCTGGGATTATAGGGGTGAGCCACCAGGCCCAGCCTGAATAGGCCTTAGAGGTTATTTTCATGTCTGGTAGGACTAACTGTGCACACATGGATTCATGTGCTCACACATACACACAGACACACTCATGCACACACGCACACACACACACACACACACACGACTTTGTATATCATTGAGCATTAGTCTGCCTAGTCTTGCTTATGTATTTTTGAATAGGAACTTGAGTATTAACTTGCCTAGTTCCAGAAAACTTATCTGTCATTAGGATTACATTAAGTTTATAAATTCCCTTAGGGAAAACTGACAACTTACTGAGTCATCTATCCAAGAACAGGGGGTGTTAAATCTGGAATGTGAAATATGTTATATGAAAAGTAATACTCCAAATGTAAATGTACAGTTGCCCTTTTCAAGAAGGACTTACAAATATATTGGTTCTAATTTTCTTTTGGCTAAAAGGAGCTTTTTAAGATTTAATATGTTTTCTTAGCAAACAAACTTGATTCCCTTTAAGATTAACAAATAAGATGAAAAATACGAAACCAAGTTACTGAAACAGAGGTCTTAAGGACAACCGAACTTTTACAGTTCACTGACTTCTGCAGTGATTAAGAGCCTGAGCCTTCCCTGAAAGACTGAATTGGACAAGTCAAAGATGTTTAATTGCAGCCATCTTATCTGCGTGACATTAGTTACCCTATAATGCAGCATCGTCTTTCACAAATTTCTGTTCATTGCAGTGACCTTCTACTCCCTTCTAGACCTCAGAGATTATTAGTTTATTTTCTGTGAGTACAGTCTTGATGAGTTTAGAAGATTATTTTATTATTTTTCATGAGTGAAACAAGTCATCTTTTTTGAAGACAGAGCGCACTTTTCAGAAATAATGAAATCTCAGGAGTAATTTGGGTGACTGGGATGGCGCCAGCATTGGCTGTGGGTAGTACCTGGCACTGTGCCCTGTTATGCATCTTTTAGGAGTGAGGTTATACAGAACTGTATGGTTTTTTTTCAAAGTTGTAATAACAGGTGATCTAATTCAAAGGAAAATATTACAAGTCAGTATGCATGCATGGGAAAAGAAATATAGGGCAATAATGTTCATATCAATGTATCAGACTATATCTGCATTTAAAACCATAGATTCCATAAATTCAAGTGAAATACTTGAATTTCAAAGCTCATCATTGTCATAAATCATGAAGAACATTATAAATAAATACATAACTATTAAAATGCAGGCATTTATTGTGTAAATACAATTACATATACACAATGTCTTTGCATAGTTCAGTAGTAAACCAAAACACAAGTTTTTATGTACAAAAGACGTTCAGAACAGAAGTGAGAAAAAATTAAAAACCTTCATATGGATCCCCATTAATGTCAATATTACATTTAGATGGTGGTCAAGTCTAACAAGAAGTGGATTGCTGAAGATCATGAATGCTTCGTTTGTTAATCATGTATTTACAGACACTGATCTTTTTCTGGAGAGTATTTGGCCAGTATGAAAGTTAACGTATCCTTGTAGTATTCTATGAAAATAAACTTTCAGGAACCAGTGCTTGGGCACTAAGGAGGGAGTGAGTTCTTTCAAAAAACATTTTTGTTTTTGTGCTCAGGTCTTTAACCAGACAAGAAGTTATTTTTCATGTGGATGTGAAGTAGGCAAATAATTTTCTTTTGTTTTCTGAGGGAGGATACCCAGTTGTCTCAAAAGTCAGCCTATTCCTTGTTGATCTGTACTGCTATTTTTGTCATCTGTAAAGGTATTTTTAATAGGTGCCCTATTCTTGTTCATTGTTCTGGCTTTTTTCTTCTTAAGCCAATTGTACAATGTATCTGGTCTCTGCTCGGGCAAGTGTCCCCACCATGTCTTCTTCAGAGTTGTATTGACTGTTTTTAGACATTTATTTTTCACGTTGTTGTTGGTTTTTTCTTTTTTCTTTTTTTTTTTTTGTTTTTGTTTTTGTTTTTGAGATGAAGTCTCACTCTGTCACCTAGGCGGGAGTGCAGTGGCATGATCTTGACTCACTGCAGCCTCCACCTCCTGGGTTCAAGTGATTCTCCCACCTCAGTAGCTGGAATTACAGGTGCGTGCCACCACGTCAGGATAATTTTTGTATTTTTGTAGAGACTGTGTTTCATCCTGTTGGCCAGGCTGGTCTCGAACTCCTGACCTCAAGTGATTTGTCCACCTCAGCCTCCCAGAGTGCTGGGATTACAGACGTAAGCTGCTGTGCCTGGTCTATTTTCCATGTACATTTTAAAATCAATTTTTCAGGTTTTATGAAAAACTCTATTGGCTTTTTCATTGGAATTACATTGAATTCATATCTTTATAATAATGAATTATCTTGTTCATAAATATGTATATCTCTTTATTCACAGTCTTCTTTTATGCCCTTATTATTTTGTGATATTCTTAGGTTTGGCCCATAATTATTAGAATTAATTACCAGGGTGTTCATAGTTTTTGTTTCTGTTGAGAATGGGTTCTCTTTTCCACTACACTTTCAAAAGTGATTATTATTGATTTTTACATGGCAGTTTTTAACCCAGCAACTTTATTGATCATTGTTATTAGTTTATATATAGTAATACATACATACACTGAGAGAGAGCGAGAAAAAGAGAGAGAGGAAGATGGGGTCTTGTTATATTGTCCAGGCTGGCCTTGAACTCCTGGGCTCAAATGATCCTTCTGCCTCAGCCTTCCAAGTAGCTGGGACTACAGGGGCAAACCACCATACCCAGCTTAGTTTTAATATTTTGATTATAGAACTTAACTGGTTTGTCCATTAAGATGGTTATAGTGCCAAAAAAAAAAAAGTCATCCCTTTTATTACTATACTTCTCAAATTCCTGTTTCATTAATTTGGCTGGGACCTCCAGTAAATGTTGACTAGAGAGCGTAATGATGGACATCTGTGTTTACTTCCTCACTTTGAGAAATGCTTCTAAATTTTTTAATTAAATGATGTCTGCTGCTATAGGTTTTTGGTGAGTAGTAATACCTATTATCAAATTAAGAAAGCTCCATTTTGGTCTAAGTTCCCGCCTCTCCTTTTGCTTTGAAACAGTGTGTGTAAGAACAATAAAAGTTTGGTGTAAACTCATCTATGAGATGAAGGAGCCAGTACATTTTGGGGAAGTTGGATTTTTTCCACTTCAATTTATTTAATGAAGTCCCTCTTTTCACGTTTTCTGTTTTCAGGTCCACTTTGGTTCTTTCTTTGCTAGAAATTTTTTCTTGTTACTCATTATGGTCTTATAATTATTCTTAAACTTTTATGGTAAAAGTGTGTTATCTTTTGCTTTAATGCAAGGCTTGTATGGTTGCGGCTGCTAGGTCAATTTTACAAATTACGTTGCTAACATCTTCTATATACTTACTAATTTTGTCTTCTTTATCAGTTTCTTGCTGAGGCTTATTAAAACTTCCACTATAATTTTGGTATTGCAAATTTTTTTCTTTTGCTTTAATATTTGATGCATATAAGTCCCTGCTTAATTCTTATGAATTGTTTCTTTTAATCATAAGTAATGTTACCCTTTTTCCCTTATTTTATCTGATATTACAGTTGCTATACCTGGACCTGCTTTCTTTTGCACTGATTTACCTTTTCCAAATATTTTATTTTCAATAGGTTTGCAGCATTATGTTTCAGTTGTTTCTCTAGGGAAAAGTTTTTGGTTTGAGATTTTCTTTTAATGGGTTATTTTAGCCCATTTATATTTGTGATGGTTACTAGTTTATTTGCCACTTTTCTATCATTTTATTTACCATGATTTTCTTTTCATTTTTTCTCCTTTGTTGGATTAATAAACTTTTCCTTCTCTCCACCTATATTTCTCTCTAATTGTTCTATATTTCTTCTTTTAATGATTGTCTTTTATTTGTTTACATGCACAGAGACACATTAATACTTGTCAACCAAGTCTACATCAATACCAGCTTCTTCCCAAATAATATTTTTCCTCAGCCTCCCGAGTAGCTGGGACTACAGGCGTGCGCCACCACGCCCAGCTAATTTTTGTATTTTTAGTAGAGACGGGGTTTCACCATGTTGACCAGGATGGTGTCGATCTCTTGACCTCATGATCCACCCGCCTCGGCCTCCCAAAGTGCTGGAATTATAGGCGTGAGCCACCGCGCCCGGCCCCAAATAATATTTTTTAAAAGTCACTTCCATCCAAACTTCCCTTTCCATGTGGTTTTATTTCAGCATTGCTTTTATTTATCTCCCTGCTGTATTTTTTCAGGCCATACCTATTTAGCTTTACCAACACGTTTTTTAATGGCCATCGCTTCTTCTTGGAAGCATTCTTTTCTTCTTACTTTAATTTCCGTACATACTTTTTTTGGTAAAGATCTATAAATACTACATTTGTTCCCTGTGTCTGATATGTCTGATTTCCTTTATAGTCGAGTGCTGGTTAGGCTGAGCTATTTCTATCTAGGCTGACAATCATTTAACACCAGCATTTTAAAATATATTACTCATTAGTGTACTTTTGATTCTTTAGAGACGATCTGATATTCATTCTGAATTATTTTAAGATTTTCTTGTAAATCTTCACGATCTGCAGTTTCACCACAAAGTGTCTGGTATGTGTTAGTTTATACTTGGGTATTGGTGAACTTCAGTTCTTTGGTTAGAGAAACTCCCGTTCTTTTTCAATTCTGAGAAATTGTTAGCCATGGTTCTTCACATGTATGTCTTCCTCATTCTCTAGAGGGTAGAGAGAGGTTTTTTTCACTTGCAATCTGTGGACCCATGAAGAGACCTTTTCACTGGGGAGGTGGGGAGCTGCCTCCTTTCCCTTGATTTGCAGGGGAAAGTCACTTTTCTTCAGCCTTCATCTATGAGGTGTCCAACTACTCCTGTAGGACAGCTGGCTTGGTGCTTGGCACATTGCCCTAGGGTAGAGATGAGGGCAAAGTGGGGCTGACATACACTACTTACGGTGTTCAACGAGGAATCAGCCTCTGATCCCAACCACCTCGTGTGCATATTAAAAGTTTATTAATCCAACGAAGGAGAGAAAGAAGAAACAATGAAAAGAAGAAGCTTGGGAAATCAAATAAAATGATAGAAATGTGGCAAATAAACCAGTAACCATGATAAATACATTGGAGTGATAGCCACTGCAGGCTGGGAGGATAAGGTGGTGAGGGATGAGACATCACTTAATGGGTACAACGCATGCCATTTGGACAGTGGTTACACTGAAAGCCCAGACTTTGCCTCTATGTAATATATCCATGTAACAAAACTACACTTGTACCCCCTAAATCTATACGCATTTTGAAACTGTACTGATAAACACAGAGGTTTTCTTTTATATTAAATTGCTTTTCCAAATGTGACATTTGAAAAAAAATGATGGCTCCAAAAACATGTATTAGGTAATATTAGGAAATTTCTAAAGAAATATAAAATCATGTTCAGTTTAGTCTTAGTGCTGAGTACGTTTATTAGATTTCAACCTTTTGAAAATTGGAAATTTTCGTATGGTATATCAGGTGAGTTACCCATTCTTCAGCCATTGATAATCCTCTGAACTGTTTTCTGAAAATAAAAGATTAGGTTTTCTTATTATACTTGTAGTCATGCTTCCTGGTCTCTCATCTTGTAAAATTTGAGCTTAATAAGAGCTTGAAAAAAGCTTTAAATATTTAGGCTTTTGTTCATATTTTTCAGTAACTCCTTCTCCTTCTCCTCCTCCTCCTCCTCCTCCTTCTTCTCCTTCTCCTTCTCTTTCTCTTTTCTTCTTTTTGAGATGGAGTCTCACTCTGTCATCCAGACTGGAGTGCAGTGGCGCGATCTCAGCTCACTGCAGCCTCTGCCTCCTGGGTTCAAGCAATTCTCCTGCCTCAGCCTCCCAGGGAATACAGGCACCCACCACCATGCCTGACTTATTTTCGTATTTTTAGTAGAGACAGGGTTTCACCATATTGTCCATGCTGGTCTCGAACTCCTGACCTCAATTGATTCACCCACCTCAGCCTCTCAAAGTGCTTGGATTATAGGCGTGAGCCACTGAGCCTGGCCTTCTCTTTTTTTAAAAATGACATCAACATGACATGAGCAATAACTATTAAGGTCATACATGACTGACTAGTCATAGTCTATAAACGCAATTGAAAATGAATACAGGGTAAACTTTGGAAAATGACTGACTTCTATTTATTTTTATTTAACAAGGAGCACAACTTAAAACTCACCTGCTTTGTAGCAGCTCAGTACCATAGAAAAAATAATACTCCTGCCTCAGCAATCAAATCACCTTAATTGTATTTTTTATAACACCAATTGTGATGGTTAATACTGAGTGTCAAGTTGATTGGACTGACGGATACAAAGTATTGATCCTGGGTATGTTGGCGACAGTGTTGCCAAAGGAGATTAACATTGGAGTCAGTGGGCTGGGGAAGGCAGATCCATCCTTAATCGGGTGGGCACCATCTAATCAGCTGCCAGCAAATATAAAGCAGGCAGGAAAACGTGAAAAGGAGGGACTGGGTTAGGCTCCCAGCCTACATCTTTCTCCCATGCTGGACACTTCCTGCCCTCTAACATTGGGCTCCAAGTTCCTCAATTTTGAGACTTGGACTGGCTCTCCTTGCTGCTCAAGCTTGCAGACGGCCTATTGTGGGAGCTTGTGATCATGTGAGTTAATACTTAATAAACTCCCATATGTGTATGTGTATATATATATATATATATATATATACACACACACATATGTTATTGGGCTGAAGGATACAAAGTATTGATCCTGGATATGTGTGTGTGTGTATATATATACATATATACACACACATACACACACATATCCTACATATGTATGTATGTGTGTGTGTGTGTATCCTATTAGTTCAGTCCCTCTAGGGAACCCTAACTAATACAGATTTTAATACCAGAAGTGGTTCTAAAGGAACAGAATATTAAGGATGGAGTTATTTATTGTTTTTCGCTTCCATAAGACATCACGCTGGTTTACTACATTGATGACATTATGCTGATTGGGTCCAGTGAGCAAGAAGTGGCAAACACTCTGGACTTATTGGTGAGACATTTGTGTGGCAGAGGACAGGAAATAAATCCAGCTAAAATTCAGGGACCTTCTGAAAGTCTACCTCAGTAAAATTTCTAGGGGTCCAGTGGTGTGGGGTCTGTCAAGATATTCCTTCTAAGGTGAAGGATAACTTGCTGCATTTGGCCCTACCTGCAACCAAGAAAGAGGCGCAATGCCTACTCGGCCTATTTGGATTTTGGAGGCAACACATTCCTCATTTGGGTGTGTTACTCCAGCTGCCCAGAAAGGCTGCCAGCTTTGAGGGGGGTCCAGACCAGGAGAAGGCTCTGTCCCAGGTCCGGGCTGCTGTGCCGGTTGCTCTGCCAATTGGGCCATATGCCCCAGCAGATCCGATGGTGCCTGAGGTGTCAGTGGTAGATAGTGATGCTGTTGGGAACCCTTGGCAGGCCCCCATAGGTGAATTACAGCAGAGGCCTCTGGGACTTTGGAGCAAGGCCCTGCCATCTTCTGCAGATAACTACTCTCCTTTTGAAAGACAGCTCTTGTTACTGGGCTTTGGTGGAAATTGAACATTTGACTATGGGTCATCAAGTCACCATGCGACCTGAACTGCCTGTCATGAACTGGGGGCTTTTTGACCCATCTAGCCATAAAGGGGGTCACGCACAGCAGCATTCCATCATCAAATGGAAGTGTTGTATATGCCATAGTGCTCAAGCAGGTCCTAAAGGCACAAGTAAGTTACATGAGGAAATGGCTCAAATGCCAATGGGTCTTCACTCTTGCCACCCTGCCTTCTCTCCCCCAGGCCTCATGGGGAGTGCCCTGTGATCAGTTGACAGAGGAGGAGAAGACTGGTTCACAGATGGTTCTGCATGATATGCAAGCACCACACAAAAGTGGACAGCTGTAGCACTATAGCCCCTAGTACTATATCCCTTTCTAGGACATCCCTGAAGAACAGCAGTGAAGGGAAACCTTCCCAGCAGGCAGAACTTTGAGCAGTGTACCTGGCTGTGCACTTTGCATGGAAGGAGAAATGGCCAGATGTGTAATTATATACTAAATCATGGGCTGTAGTCAATGGTTTGGCTGGATGGTCAGGGACTTGGAAGAAGCATGATTGGAAAATTGGTGACAAAGAAATTTGGAGAAGAGATATATGGATGCACCTCTCTGAGTGATCAAAAACTGTGAAGATATTTGTATCCCATGTGAGTGCTCACCAACAGGTGACCTCAGCAGAGGAGGGGTTTTAATAATCAAGTGGATACGATGACCTGTTCTGTGGACACCTCTCAGTCCCTTTCTCCCATCACCCCTGTCATTGTCCAACGGGACCATGAACAAAGTGGCCATGGTGGCACGGATGGAGGTTATGCATGGGCTCAGCAACATGGACTTCCACTCACCAAGGCTGATTTGGCTACAGCCACGGCTGAGTGCCCATTTTGCCAGCAGCAGAGACTGACACTGAGCCCTCAATATGGCAGCATTCCTCTGGGTGATCAGCCAGCTACCTGGTGGCAGGTTGATTATATTGGACCCCTTCCATCTCATGAAAAGGGCAGAGGTTTGTCCTCACTG
The DNA here is from genome assembly GCF_001604975.1 of Cebus imitator. Classification (NCBI taxonomy): domain Eukaryota; kingdom Metazoa; phylum Chordata; class Mammalia; order Primates; family Cebidae; genus Cebus; species Cebus imitator. The sequence continues at coordinate 44,977 of NW_016107851.1, forward strand.
GAATAGACAGTTACTCTGGATATAGATTTGCCTATCCTGCATGCAATGCTTCTGCCAAGACTACCATCGTGGACTCACGGAATGCCTTATCTACCATCATGGTATTCCACACAGCATTGTCTCTAACCAAGGAACTCACTTTGCAGCTAAAGAAATGCAGCAGTGGGCTCATGTTCATGGAATTTACTGGTGTTACCATGTTCCCCGTTATTCTGAAGCAGTTAGATTGGTAGAACGGTGGAATGACCTTTTGAAGTCACAATTACAATGCCACCTAGGTGACAATACTTTGCAAGGCTGGTGCAGAGTTCTCCAGAAGGCTGTCTATACTCTGAATCAATGTCCAATATGTGGTACTGTTTCTCCCACAGCCAGGATTCACAGGTCCAGGAATCAAGGGGTGGAAGTGGAAGTGGCACCTCTCACCAACACCCATAGTGATCCTCTAGCAAAATTTTTGCTCCCTGTTCCTGCAACGTTACATTCTGCTGACCTTGAGTTCTTAGTTCCAGAGGGAGGAATGCTGGCACCAGGAGACACAACAATGATCCCATTAACTGGAATTTAGGATTGCCACCCGGACACTTGGAGCTCGTCCTACCTTTAAGTCAACAGGCTAAGAAGGGAGTTACAGTGTTGGCTGGGGTGACTGACCTGGACTATCAAGATGAAATTAGTGTACTACTCCACAATGGAGGTAAGGAAGGGTCTGCATGGAATACAGGAGATTCATTAAGGCATCTCTTAGTACTACCATGCCTGGAATTAAGGTCAATGGGAAACGACAACAGCCCAATCCAGGCAGGACTACAAATGTCCCAGACCCCTCAGGAATGAAAGTTTGGGTCACTCTACCAGAAAAAAACCAGGACCTGCTGAGCTGCTTGCTGAAGGCAAAGGGAACACAGAGTGGGTAGTAGAAGAAGGTCATCAATACCAGCTACGACCACGTGACCAGCTACAGAAACAAGGACTGTAATTGTCATAAGTATTTTCTCCTTTTTTCCTGCTAAAAATATGTTTGTGCATGTATACACTTGTACTAAGAAAATATCTTTATTTCCTTTTCTTTTATCATGTGACATAAGACTTATTGACTTCATATCAGCACTTAAGTATTGTTAACTTTATGTAATAGTATTTGGATTGGGGATTGGTGCATTTCCAGTTGTACAAAGAATAGTTGTATTATGTTAGGTGTAATTATGACCTTATGATCTTTTTTTTTTTTCTTTTTTCAGACAGAGTCTCACTCTGTTGCCCAGGCTGGAGTGCAGTGGCGTGATCTTGGCTCACTGCTACCTCTGCCTCCCAGGTTCAAGCAATTCTCCTGCCTCCCAAGTAGCGGGGACTATGGGCACGTGCCACCATACCCCGCTAATTTTTATTTTTTGTAGAGATGGGGTTCCACCACGTTGGCCAGGCCGGTCTCGAACTCCTGACCTCAGGTGATCTGCTCACCTCAGCCTCCCAAAGTGCTGGGATAACAGGCATGAGCCACTGTGTCTGTTGACATTATTGTCTTTATTTGAAGATTCTGTATGATCTCAGGAGACGTATATGGGTTCAAGTTGCCAAGGTTGGATTTGTGATGGTTAATACTGAGTGTCAACTTGATTGGATTGAAGGATACAAAATATCGGTCCTGGGTGTGTCTGTGACGGTGTTGCCAAAGGATATGAACATTGGAGTCAGTGGGCTTGGAAAGGCAGACCCACCTTAACTGGGTGGGCGCCATCTAATCAGCGGCCGGCGAATATAATGCAGGCAGAAAAATGTGAAAAGGCTCCCAGCCTACATCTTTCAACCACGCTGGACTCTTCCTGCCCTTGCACATTGGACTCCAAGTTCTTCAGTTTTGAGACTCGGACTGGCTCTCCTTGCTTCTCAAGCTTGCAGATGGCCTATTGTGGGACCTTGTGATCTTGTAAGTTAAAACTTAGTGAACGTCCCTTTATATATATACTCCACAATGGAGGTAAAGAAGACTATGCATGGAATACAGGAGATCCATTAGGGTGCCTATAATCTCAGGATTATATATATCCTGTTCTGTCCCTCTAGGGAGCCTTGACTAATACACCAATCAACTGTGAGATCTCTCAAAGTCAACTTCCAAGTCTTTTGTGTATATCTTCAATTGAAGTAATGAGAAGAATCAAATTCTGAAAGCAAAGTCAATGCCTTATGTTCGAAGAAGAGAATTGCTGTGATGTGACCTGAACATTTGATATGAAAGATACATATTTATATATGATATATATTTAATATTACATGCACACACACATAAGCATTTGGATATATTTCTGTGACACTGTTCAAAACTCTTACTTTTCATTGAAGTCATAATATTTATATTTATATATTTACATATTCAAAAAAGAGGGTATTTATATATCTAACTGGCAAACTAAAATATAACAAAGACAGAAAACAAGTTATTTTGTACGTGAGTACTGTTCAGTGTGTTAATGGAAATGTATGCTTCAGAGCAATCTTAGCCTTTTTGTAAAATATGTCTCAATCTAGGTTGAACTGAAATTTCTCATCTCCAAGTCTAGAAATAATGCAAAGGGTAAGAAGTTTGCTCTTCTAGCGGCATCATATTATAACATGATTAAAAATTTGTAAATTATCAGGTTGAGGTCATTTTGTTGTTGTTTAATGACTGATCTTGGAAACAGACTCACTTTCACAAGGATCTTCAAGGTCACAGATGGTCTGCCCAAAATGGACCAGGCTTAAAAGGTGCTTCTGTATTCTTCCTTCCTTTCCTTCCTTCTTGCAGGAAAAATGTAGACAATTATCCAAGGTCAAAATAGCAAACTGAGGCCAGATATGGTGGCTTATGCCTGTAATCCCAGCACTTTGTGAGGCCCAGGCAGGTGGATCATGAGGTCAGGAGTTCAAGATCAGCCTGGCCAAGATAGTGAAACCCCATCTCTACTAAAAATACAAAAATTAGCTGGGCACAGTGGCGGCACCTGTAATCCCAGATACTTGGGAGGCTGAGGCAGGAGAATTGCTTGAACCCAGGAGGCAGAGGTTGCAGTGAGCCAAGATCACGCCAACTGCACTCTAGTCTGGGCAACAGCAAGACTCCGTGTGTATATATATGTATGTATGCATGTATATATAGCAAACTGGGTAGGCAGTGGGCTAGGCCATGCACATGGAGCTGTACCAAAGTGTTCCCCAGCCTAACTTGACCAATACATTCCATAAATGTCTCTAAGATTTTTCTCATACTCAAGGTAAGACTTGAAAATGTATAGCAGGTCTAACTTTACATGCTCATAAAATGAAACTTTGTCTTCTATAACAAATAGTGATAGACCAAAAAAACTCACCAATACAAGGGAGCAATGTATCAGGTGTAAAAAGTCTGTCAAATAAATGTTCATTCAGTTTAAGTGCAGATTCATTATCAGGGTACTTCTCTCTTACACAACTTCCTTTCTCTCTGCTCCCTGCCCCTCTCCTCCCGTTAAACCCTAGCCCACAGTGGGTAGGATTTCCTAATTACTTATCTTTTTCTCTTTCTTCTGCTTCCTACTGCTCTTTAAGCATTTCTTTGAAATCAGCATTTCAAACTTTGGGCTGAGCAGCTGAAAAGTGTCTCAAATGATCACATTGTGCCATCTGGTGGAAATACAGCCTTTTCCAGGCAGAGGCAAGTAAGATAGCTCCTCTGGCTCTTATATTCCTGGTTCTCTTCCTTTATTTGGCTTAACCACAAGGAGAGTCTGATAAATTTTACAAAACCAAAGCCAGCTGAGGCCAACCTCCCTCCTTTCAGTTCTATCAGTTCAGTATTTTTTCCAAAAGAAATCTTTCCATTTGCCCTGTAATCTTTCTAAATTTAAAAAAAAAAAAAAAAAAAAAAAAAAAAAAAGAAAAAAAAAAAAAAAGGACCAGCCAGGCACGGTACCTCACTCCTGAAATCCCAGCACTTTGGAAGGCCAAGGAGCACAGATCACCTGAGGTTGGGAGTTCGAGACCAGCCTGACCAACATGGAGAAACCCCATATCTACTAAAAATACAAAATTAACCAGGAGTGGTAGTGCATGTCCTGTGATCCCAGCTACTCAGGAGGCTGAGGCAGGAGACTCACTTGAACCTGGGGCGTGCAGTTTGTGGTGAGTTGACATCATACCATTGCCCTCCAGCCTGGGCAACAAGAGTGAAACTCCATCAAAAAAAAAAAAAACCTAACCAACTTATATTTTGTCTCGTGAACATGTGGAAAATGCATGTATTGTCCTTAAATCTATCTTTTTTTCCTAAATAAATTGGTGTTTCAACTAAAAAAGAAAACAAGCCCATCACAGCTACTTGAGAGGCCAAGGCAGGAGGATCTCTCGAGCCCAGGAGCTCAAGGCTGCCATGCAGCATGATCACATCTCTAAAGAGCCACTGAGCTCTAGCAGGTGACATAATGAAAATAATTTTGTATAGTTATTCATAAATGGCATTTTCTTTTGAAATAGTATCGGAAACTGCTACATGCAGGGGATTAGGACTGCTTTTTTTTTTTTTTTTTTTGAGACAGAGTCTCGCTCTGTCACCCAGGCTAGAGTAAAGTGACACAATCTCCACTCACTGCAGCCTCCCCCCACACCCCGATTCAAGTGCTTCTCCTGACTCAGCCTCCTGAGTAGCGGGGATTACAGATATGCCATCATGTCAGGCTAGTTTTTGTATTTTTAGCAGAGATGGGATTTCACCATGTTGGTCAGGCTGGTCTCGAACTCCTGACCTCGTGATCCACCCACCTCAGCCTCCCAAAGTGCTGGGATTACAGGCGTGAGCCACCGCACCCAGCCAGGACTGCCTAATGTTTTTATCAGCTTTTAGAGGATACTAATCTCATAGACTTTCACTGATATAAAGTCTATTTATTTCACATTATTTCTGGATTTATCAATGAATAATGCACACTATGTTACCATTTGAGAATGACTTGAAGATTTATATACCTTACTAGTCATAGTTTCCATGCTAAGTTGAGGGATTGTTGGAGTGGTTTTATTTAATACTGTTTTTCCTTTGCCTCTTTTCCTCGTCTCAGATTAGAATCCCCCACCCGGAGTCTAAGTATGGATGCCCCAAGGGGGGTGCATATTCAAGCTCACGCTGGGAAAATCGAGGCACTTTCTCAAATGGATATTGTTTTGCATAGTAGTGATGGAATGGTGAGTTCACAGATCAGCCTCCTACTGTTTGTCCTGATGCTAACCCTGAGTATCATGTCTGTAAAGCAATCAGTATTAAATTTCTATTACTTTGTAGGAAAACATTATGAAGGTCATAGAGTAGCAAACGTACAAGGCAAGCAAAAGACAATTTAACATTGAAAGAAGGGCCAAGAAAGGCTAAAATTATTCTGTACTAGATCCACACAACTTTCTTTGACTGACATTTGTGCTATCGAGTGACTTGTTATTTTCAAGTTGGAAAAAACACACTACAGACATTCAGAGATTACAGAGAATGTTCATTTTGCCATTTCCTAGGGATCCAGCTTCTCGGGGATGGCTGTCCCTAGGAGTCACCCACCAACAACCACTGTCACCTTTCATTGCCCAGAGTGCTGCGCTTAAGCTGCATTTCCAGTTTAAATGAAAATGGAAGATGAAAAATAAGTGTTTTTTCAAAGTCAACTACACTTAAGATAAAACCTGGGACTTTAAGCCTAGAAATACAGTTGCTCCCATTTATGGACAGGGGCTATGTTCCAGGACCCCTAGCAGAAGCCTAAAAACACAGTACTGAACCCTGTGTACACTCTGTGTTTTCCTGGGCATACATACTATGCTGAAGTTTAACTTAGAAATCAGGCTCAGTGAGATATTAAGAACAATGATTGGCCGGGCACAGTGGCTCACGCCTGTAATCCCAGCACTTTGGGAGGCTGAGGCAGGCAGATCATCTGAGGTCAATAGTTCGAGACCAGCCTGGCCAGCATGGAGAAACCCCGTCTGTACTAAAAATACAAAAAAAATTAGCCGGGCATGGTGGCGCATGCCTATAATCCCAGCTACTCAGGAGGCTGAGGCAGGAGAATCACTTGAACCCCGGAGGCGGAGGTTGTGGTGAGCTGAGATCATCTCATTGCACTCCAGCCTGGGCAACAAGAGTAAAACTCCGTCCCAAAAAAAAAAAAAAAAGGTGGAGTGATTATAACAATATGCCAGCATCACTGCTCTTGTGCTTTGGAGCCATTATTAAGTAGAATAATGATGACTTGAACACAAGCACCACAATAACTTAACAGTGGATCTCACCGTGGAGACAGCTCCTCAGTGATTCACAGGCTGGGAGCGTGACAGCGTGGAGATGCTGGACACAGGGATGATTCATGTCCTGGGCAGGACGGCTCAAGATTCCATCACGCTAGCCAGAAAAGTGTGCAATTTGAAATGTTTAAATTATTTCTGGAATTTTCCATTTAATATTATCCAGACCAAGGTTGACAGCAGACAGCAGGGGAGGAGATACTAAAACCTCACTGACACAGCCAAAGTCACAGTGAGGCTTAGGGTACACACGGCTCAATACCGATAACAGAACCTTGTTTGTTAGGGGAAAAAAAAAAAAGGAAAAAGCTCGATTTCAGTCAGCCAGAAACACCAACAAGTTAGGGATGTTCCTAAAAGGTCTAGAAGAAAATCAAGGGTTTGGCTTATAAGCTCATTCCAATCGTATGATGTCATATTTATAGATTTGTACAAATAACAGATGTCATCTTCTTGGCCTAAACCCAGATATTTTTATATGTATGAATGCGCTCAAAATAAGCCACTGCTGCATGAATTCTCCTGTACATACTCCGCCTTACCAACAGTGAGTGCAGTGAGTGGCGTGGGTTGTGTTCATTTATGCCACCATGGCCTGGCTGTCATGCCAGACCCTGCTGACTCAAATAAGGATGCTACCATGTCCAAGAGGCGGAAGAAGAGACCCAGAGCCATGGAACAGACCTAGGGTTTATTGAGAACTTATAGGCAAGGTGGTCCAGTAGCAGCGAGCTTGACTGGAAAGCTGCCCCCATTCATAAAAGCATACAGGTTATACAACACTTTCACTTAGCAATAATTTCCATTTAGCCCAAAACAAAGGACCTCAATGAACCATCTGGCCTGTGTTCAAAGGGATGGGCCAGGTGCTCCAATGTCCTTGACAGATGTGGACTAAATCTCTGGGTTGGCCCCTCGTAGACTCCTTAGCTCGGAACTCTGAACACACATTCTTCTTAGACCATAGAGTCATTCTCAGGGAGTGCCTGAGTTATTGCTGTCAGGTGCATCTCCATACACCGGATGACTGTGCTGGGAAAAATGTCCCTGGATGCTGTTAGTACAATGAGAGGGCACATAGGTTTCCAAGCTCCTCCCCAGCCCTGGCCAATCGTTGCACCTGTGGCAAGGCACAGATCCCCTACACATGAAACGTGGAGCAGCGGGCAGAGGATTCTGCTGGAAGTCAGGAAGCCCGAGTCCTAGCGCTAGATCAATTCCCTCATTACCTGTTTGAATTCAGGAATCTTATCTGGCCCTCTCTGGGCCTTTCTCCTTATTGTCAAATAGGGAGCATAATATTTGCTTAATTATGTCACAGGGTTTTGAGACACTACTGTAGGAATATGGGCGCCAACATTTTGAAACTACATTACTATGATACTAATATCATAGTAATGTAGTGAAGTAAAGGAGTAGGTGGATATGGTGCCATCATCGAGCCAGCCATGAGAGCAGCCCCAGAGTGTATGGGCAGGACCCACCAGACAACAGCCTGCTATTGGAACACACGTCTTCAGGGGAAGCCACAGCAAGTCATAACCTATGAAGTTATGATGTCAGGAGCAGATAAATGCAGAAATAAAAATCAAGAGTGTTGGAATCACATTATGAAATCATGTCACTACACACTTAAAAATGTGTTACCTTCACAAATTTAAACTTACCTTACTTTTGAAATATTACTTATTTCCATGAAGTAGGAGTCATTTTTACAAGTAGCACACAGCCAGACCCATAATTAGAATGAATCTTCCTTACCACGAGGAGCTAGTTCAAAGGGATGAGAGAGATTTCAACTTCTCAACAAACACTGTCCCATAAAGGCAAAAAAAAAAAAAAAAAAAGATGAGTTTTGGAGGTCGTGTGTGGACTGCCCCAGCAGCTCAAGTTTGCTGGAAGAGGAAAAAATGACAACTAGAAAAAAATTGACCAATTAACCACAAGAAAGGAGACAGAAGCTAACAAGTTGAAAGTGTGTTAGTGAAAAGCAAGTGCCCAAAAAACCTGAGTTGTTGGATAATAACCTAAAGAGATTCTAATTGAAAAACATACTAACACCTATTTGACTTCTTTGACCCCGACTGCACCAGACCACGCAGGGAGCAGAGCTGCCTGAGATGCACGCAGGGAGCAGAGCTGCCCGCGATGCTGTGGGGCCGTGCGATCAAGCCTCACCTGCCAGGGTCCACACCAGGGAATGCGTGCAGCAGACAGCAAGTTGTTAATAGATTGAAAGGCAAGGATAACAGCCACATAAACTAAAGGAAGGAGCTCGCCTTGTTGGCAAGGACAGGATTATGCCTACCCACATTCAGTTTAATTCCTTGGAACAAGTGAGTGTCCTGGAGTGGGCAGCGTTTGGCTGCTGGATGTGACAATTCTTATTTCTTTATCAGAAAGATTTCAATGGCTCTTTGTTTGCATTTCAGTTTAACTAAATTATCATATGACCAGAAAATCCAGTAGCTTTTGTTTCTTTTTAATTGGCTTAGTCTATCTGTCTACTGCTTTTCTGCATCTAAAAGGAGGTAGTGCCGTTTCAAATAATATTTAAAAGTTGGGAAAATGGTTGCCAGCTAATAGGATGAATTTAATTGCCTCTCATAGGAAAATAAAATCAGGAATAAAATCAGGATACATTTCATCATTCACTGGTAAAAATTATTAAGATTAATCTATTTCAGTGGATGGTACTTGATTCTAATGGGGAGGAGAGGATTTACATAGTCAAAGTGAGTCACAAGATAAATGTAAATTGGCAGAATTCTAATATTTTTGACAAATAATTTTGAAAGGCGTTTTTAGAAGTGTAGCATCACAAAACTAAAAAGCAACCTGGTTTATTGAAAACAAAAACTGTAAAGGTGAAACGTTTTCACAATGGGGTCACATTTCTCAGCTAGACTGGAAGGAACTGTGAAGTCCCAGCCTGCATGTAAAATAGAACAAGGCTTTAAAAGAATCAGATAATTGAAATGACTTACATAAAGTCAGGTGCCTATTTCGTTTTCTGTGAGAAGAAACTAATTGGAAACCTTGGGAGAATGGGGATTTGCTGTTAACCAGGGTGGCCCTCCCTTAACGCCTGTGTGTCATCTTCTCCCAACCAGCTTGTGCTTGATGCTGAAACTGTGTGCCTACCAAAGCTGGTGCAGGGGACGTGGGGTCCCTCTGGCAGCTCGCAGAGACTCTACGAAATCTGTGTGTGTCCAGATGGGAAGCTGTACCTGTCTGTGGCCGGCGTGGGCACCACGTGCCAGGAGAACAGCCACATCTGCCTCTGAGCCGCCTTTGTCTCTCAGTGAGCTGTGCAGTGCTGGCCCCAGATCCTCACACCCGGGGAGCAGCTGGACATCGTGACAGACTGAGGTGGTGTGGATGGGAAGTAAATGCTTCCAGAGGAACTCAAGAAAAAAAAATGTGCCAGTGAAAGTGTTTGGACAAAACGACATGATCTCAAAATGCGCGTGGATGTGAGACAAAAGTTGAAGAAATGTAAAAGCAATGTGTTTTTCCACTGGACTAATTTTCACCAAAACAATTGCAACTTCTCTCTGCCTCGCCTCCCCGCATCTTGTCCGTGTGGGCACACAAGGCAGTGTTGAGTTGCTGTGTGGAGTTCATGTACGATGCTCCACTGTGGATATCTAATGCCCCATGAGAGTAGCCTTGGTCAGTACTAAAATGCCCCAAAGTTCTATACAGTGTTTCATTTGTCGCACTCAAACCTAACATCCGCCCTTCTGTTTAATGCAAATATGTCAGCTTTCACAAGAAAACTTTCATGTTTTGAAGGAAATTTGGGGTTGATCTGATTTTCAAGATGTAGTCAAAGGAATACATTACACAACATTAAACTTTCTGTATATAGTCAATACGCAATAAAAATCAACCTCATTTTCAGACTTCACATTTTTTTTTTTTTTTTGAGATGGAGTCTGACTCTGTTGCCCAGGATGGAGTGCAGTGGCGTGATCTCGGTTCACCACAACCTCCGCCTCCCGCATTCAAGTGATTCTGCCTCAGATACTACTGGCACGCACCACCATGCCCGGCTAATTTTTATATTTTTAGTAAAGACAGGGCTTCACTATGTTGGCCAGGCTGGTCGTGAACTCCTGACCTAGTGATACGCCTGCCTCAGCCTCCCAAAGTGCTGGGATTACAGGCGTGAGCCACCAAGCCCGGCCCCAGACTTCACACTTTAAGAAATGTCTTACTTTTTTCATCTTCACAAATCTCTGAGGTACATATTATTTTTCCCCAAGTTACTGGTGACAAAGGCTCAAGTAGAACAAGTCACAAGGTCACATGGTCACTACTGAAACCAAAAGGTAACCCTAAATTTGCATAGCTCTTTTCACTTTGAAGGTTTCATGTGTTATCCGTGTCCAAAACACTTGTCTGTGTGATAATTGTACAGATGGAATAATACTTATTTGACAAAGAAACTGAAACCCGAAGAGGTTTTTGTCTCTACCAAGATCAAAGGGCTAGTCTGTGGTTCTTTCCTCTACACGAGACAAAAGTCTAGATGTAACTTCACAGAAATAAGACACTCAGAGCTCGTGAAAATGTTTCGTGCCAATTGGCTGTATAAGTTGCTATCAAACAGGACACTGACCGCTGAAGACAGGTTCATTTTGTGTAGACCACCCACTCACTTTGTAAAATGCCCTCTACCACAAAAAGTGGTGGGATGTGTTTTTGTTTTACTTATTATAAAAAGAATCTCCAAACAGGTGTGGCACTGCATCTTTCTAATGACATGACATATTAATAACTATAAATACAAGTTCAAATTGACTTTCCATAGTCTCAGCATCAAGAGAAAGCACATAAGTCAGCTCTTTATTCCTAATGCTTACTAATATGTTAACAGCGTAGACTGCTTATAACAACTCCCTGATGTTTAAATTGCTAGAATGCATAAACACTTGAAATTTCAAAATAAAAATACAGTGCTTTCCAAGCAGTTAAGAGCAAACTCAACTGAGTGTAATGCTCCTCCAATTTCACAGGCGGTTGGGTGTTTTTACTTAGAAATTGGTATTTACCTTTTCCATTTAGTTAAGTCCTGAGTAAACTGTTTTCTTACTGTGACATTCCTATTGTCCTAGTAAATGGTTCCTGGTATTTTGTTCTGTTTGTGCAAAACATGTCTTCAAGCCCAGTTGATAAAACACAAGATCACTAAACATTTATAAACTAGCTTGGTTCTCATAGTATATGTCCAAAATATAGTGCGTAGATGATAAAGTGAGGTAAATAAAAGTAGTCAATTAGAAAGTGTGGAGAACAGAACCTTTTATTCTTTTTGATCCTTAGCTATATGGAATAATGTTGAAAGAAGTTGTTATGGATAAATGCATTCTCCAGAATAAGAAATTTATCCTTCATTAGAATCAAAGCTTTTAGATGGGTTATATTCTAAAATGGATTACATAAATCTGTCTCCTTAAACATATTACATAATGTAATTTAAATTTTTATTGAAGGCATCAGGTCATGATTATAAACATACATAACAGGGTATTTAGACTGATACTCCTATTATACTATGTGATTATAGACTATTGAGTGTTTCTATATTAGGGATCTAAAAATAGCACTTATTTCTTTCCCAATTTATAAACTGAGTAGATACAGTAAAAAAGATGAAGATAAAATCTTCTACTAGTATTATGCTTTAATAATAAAGATAGCTGGTTTGTAGCAAAATGGACTTCCTAATACTTCACAGCTGAATAAAACACAAACCACTCTTAGACACAGGCAAAACTAAAGGTTCCCAACTTCTATAGCCACTACATGAGGAGGATGGACATATGCCTTCTCTGAAGGCAGCCAAATTCACATTAAAAGAGTCAAGCCACCCCACCAGGTGGTGTTGGGTTCCCCTCCGCCAACCCCACCAGGTCACCCAATAGGTAAAGTCTTTGCTCCTATGGAAAACAGGGAATGAGGGTAGAAGGTCTTCTGAAAGGGCAGAATCCTGTGTACAATGGTTTTCAGGTTGTGTCTGCTTATGTAGCTTTGTGTCCCCTTCTTTGATTTGAAACATCACCTCTTACTTGGCTTTAGCAGTCTTCTTTGCATACTAAATTCCGCTTCAAATATATCTCTATAATTGCTATTTTCTACCAGCACTATAAATGTCATCCTTGAGATCTACAAAACATTTAAACTACCAAAAATGTCAACTGGAACTAATGAAATAAGTAAATCCCATTCATCCCAAAATCAGACCTGTGAACAACTCCTCTTCATTTTGTTAAATACTATTTTAAGATTTTGCCCAAATCATTTTTGAGCTCTCAGCACTCTAGGCTCCGTTAACTAATTGTGTGGTGCAAGTTTTTCACTTGTTTCCTCACAGAGACCATGAACAATTGAGCCATCCTGCTGGGGACACCCTGTCCCTGGAGCCTCTGCAGCAGAGAGCCTGCTCTCGAGTGCAGATGCCGCTCCATCCGTTTCCTAGACTGCATGCTGCTCTACTCAGGAGCAGCTGATTCACATGCCAGTAGACAGCTTCCATTGTCTTTTTAAAAGAAAGCAAACTATGGTAAAGGTGGGGGAAGCATAGAATAGCAAAATAGTTCAGGTCCAAAGTTCCTTAACCTCCATTCCAAAATCTAAAATGCTTCAAAAAGTGAAAATTTTCATATAAGTCTGCTGCAAACTATTGGTGGCAAAGCTGACTCGAATTACATAAGGCTATTTATCGGGTCTATGTATTCAATTTAGTGTGAACCCTCATAGACTTCACTGCAGAAATACTAATGCATTTGATTACAGGTACAGCCTGACCCTGGTGGGTGCACTTCATTAAAAAGTTATATATACTTGTATTCACTTTCTAAAATAAAATTATGAGACACATTAAGGGTTTCATATATGGGATTACGAACCTGTGTGGGTGTTTTTTAAGCCTGGAAAAATCACAAAACTCCAACTTGAGCAACTATCATCAAGGCCAAACGAGGTTTTCTTTGTAAATTTTAATACTCAAAAGCAATAAAATCTAAGTGCTGAATTGGAGCTTCGAGGTAGCAAGTACTTTAAATAAAGATGAAGATACAGAATTCAGGTAGCTCCAGAACCGAGAGCACTCTTAGCCCTCATCTGCCTAACTTTGAAGACTTGTGCCTCAACTGTAAAGATGAAGAACTCATATCTGTCAGTACTAAAGTGTGAATTACTCCTAGCTACGCAGCTGTCCACTGAGGCAAGGAAAATATCAAGTCAGCCTCTACCTACAGGGAAAAAAAAATATTTAATGTATCTGTTTCCAAACACATATAGGCCATATATATCAACTAATCTGATTCTCTAAAAAGGTGACATAAACTCAACTACATTAATGAGCACCTAAACCTACTATATAACAAGCACTTTATATTCTATTAATCCTAGAAATCTGCTAAAATTCCAGCATGAAAATATACAAGAAAATATTTTCCTAATATTTCCAATAAACACACACATTGAAACTTAATATTAAGATGTTAAGTTTGATTTCCAGTGAACTATTTCTCAGGAAATACCCATTATGATGATTTCATATGTACATTTTGCTTTATTAAAAGTATGGCACTTAATATAACAGCAGAAATAATTACATGATTTCACATCCAGAAGCAATACAATGTGGAGGTGCAAACATTCCTACTACCAATAAAAATAAAAAATGTTTTAACATTTTCTGTAAGCCCTTAATTGCATAAAATATATTTAGCATCATTTACAGCCAGTACACTCCCATAAACTAATTTTCATTACCTTTCTTTTACATTCTGCAAAAGAAATATGTTAAAGTAAACAAGTATGGTGAGACAAACATGAACTAAATGTCAGTTCTAATCATTCATGGGGAAATATAAGCTGATAATTATAAACTAGTAGATGATTTCAACAATTTTGAATGTTTTTTAAAGTGAAAAAAAAAACTCCACTAAGTGCCATATTGAAAGAAGTTTTTTTTAACTGCAGCACCTTTAGACAACAAAAGATTGCATCCTGTTCAACCACACTATATAAATTATGACATTTGTGGAAAATATGTACACACAAATATAAAGCGAGTGTTCTAACAGTTAATAAATGTTGTCCTGGCAAGCAGTTTCCAGAAACAATACTAACATCTGGTAATAAGAACTGCCACCATTTTGAGTTTTCCATTGCTATCTTCATGAAACAGGAAGCCTGTAAACGTAAGATGTTAAAAAAAAATTTAAATAAAGATGTAAAGTGCACTCAGTGCACTCTGAAGAGTACTACCTTCACACTCTTAATCAAGTAATAGGATCAAAATACTGTACCATTTTTTAAATGCACTGACTGTGACATAAAATTGCAACAAATTCATAATCAGAGCCAGCTGATAAGAAAATAATGCATCCAAGAGGATCTACTTAAAAAAATGACAAACTACAATGACTTAATTCCCCTTACATGTTTAAACCAATGATATGTCCAGTGTTTCATTAGCTCCATCAAAAATACCATGTTAAAAACATAAAATTTTTTCATCTTAACCAGAGACATACATAGACTCTTATCTAACAAACTGCTAAGCTTTGGTTATATAAAGTGCAGTTCAATAATGTGCCATACCAGTCATTCAAATCTATCTAGCTATTTTGCAGCTCACCACCATCTTCAAAATAGTTTTAGATTCAGTTAAGGTTTTCTGTTGGTACTCACGTTAACAACTCCAGAATCCTCCCAAAACAATCTGCAATGTGCTTCACAATTCCTAGCTAACTGGCAATGAAGCTTAATGAAGTACAGCAATTTGTATTTGTGCTACAACACATTCAAGATCTACCTTTTTTTTTCTTTAAATACCTTCACGCTTTCTGTTGTATAAAATTTTCAAGTTTTATTATGATACAGGCAGTACATTCCATCACCCTCATAGCAACCTCAGAAGTGAACCTGTCATTTGGAATCTGAGGAAAAGGAAGCAAATCAGGATATCTTGTTTTTAAACTGTCTACACCATAAGCTTCCAATGTGTGAACATCATTTGTCAATCCTTCAAGTTGCTGACTATATTCCTCTATTTTCTGAGCAAGTGCAGTTGGTTTTACATCTTTATCAGACTTTCCCCTCACAGCATAGTCAGCTGCAATCAAAGCTAACTTGGTAGAAAGGTAGCATTTAAAGCACACCCACTCATTGGCATTTTTATGAAGGTCATTCCTGGCAGCTGAAAAGTTTGCTCTGGCTTGT
Organism: Cebus imitator; assembly: GCF_001604975.1. Lineage (NCBI taxonomy): Eukaryota > Metazoa > Chordata > Mammalia > Primates > Cebidae > Cebus > Cebus imitator. The sequence goes on from NW_016107851.1 coordinate 60,520, forward strand.
CTTAGCCATCTGCGTGCTTCCACTGGATTGCCAACCGACTTGAAAGTGGGAGGAACAAAGAATCTTTGAGAGTAAGTCTGTCCAGCCGAAGGCGGGCATTTTTCTTTGTTTTGCTGCTGTCTTTCAGATTTATGGCTCGTTGCTTCTTGATTCCATGAAGTATAGAATCTCTGAAATGAGTACTTGTCTGACTGAAATCGGGATGCTGAGGTTGAAAACGTTCGTCTGGAGGCCCTGTCTGCATTTTGATCTAGAAAAGTCTGTTTTTCTAATCTGTTGATTTCATTCTGCAAATGTTTAAAAACTTCATTGGCAATGTCATGGTTCTCTGGATTTTTGTCAGGATGCCATTTCAAATACAACCGCCTAATAATCTTTTTTCGTTCCGATTCCGGAAGCTTCCATGCTTGCTCCACCACAGAAGTCACTTCTTTTAAGATTTCTGGTAAAGAATTAACCTTAAGCTTTTTGGGAGACTGATGTTTTGAAGAAGTTTTGTGGCTCTCTCTACCAGAGAAAAGAGGAGGAATGCTTCTCAGACCAGGGGCAAGGAACTCAGTAGGGCTGGTTGGTGTAGAAGGAGCACTGTCTCTGCTTTGAGAGCTTTCGTCAGGTCTTGAAAACTTATACAGATCAAGAGAGCTAACTATTTTATATTCACTATAACCAATATCAATCTGATATATCTTTCCTAGAAAACTAGAATTGTCAGCATCTTCTCTTTCAACTTCTTGTACGATAATTGCATATGTGTATGTTGGCTGGTAGGATCCATAGATATCACCACCTTCAGCATCAACAAGGTACCCAACGTATTCTCCCGGGTAGAAAACATTCATTGGGTCCATAAGAAGAGTGTAATGAATTTCAGCAGGAATTGGTGTACCAGGCATTGGAAGTTCCAGTTTTGACGGCTCTGAAGAGTCATATTTCACTCCTAAACTGTCAAGTTTCTCACCGATCCTGTAAATATCATTGCATCCTAGCATAGCAATTAAATATGAAGTATCAGAAATCAAATTGTCAGTTGCTGACTTAAGAGTCATTGCCAATGCTAACAGGAAATTAATATCTTTACTGTCTGAATGTTGAATGTAGAGTAGGATGACTGCATTCCCAAATCGTTTCAAAAAAGCAAAAGTTTCACTTCTGCTGTGAGGAATAGGATTAAAACCCTTCACTCTTAATGTTGTTTGAAGCTTTTCAAAACAGGACACTTTCAATCCTTCTCTTAAAGCTTTACAAAGTCTTATGGCTTTTTCTTCGTTGGCCAGAAAAGCATTATCATTTTCATGCTTCATAATTCTAATTAGTCCTGTAATGAACTGTTCAGAAGACAAGAGTAGCTGCAATCTTCCTTGTAGAGAACACAATGCTCCAAACTGACAAATTTTGGGGGTCTCTTCATCTAACTGTTCTTCAAGTATACTGCTCAATAATCGAGGCCTAAGTTTTTGAGGAAAGAGCATTATCAACTTAGTATGAAATCCATGGTCCTTCCCTAAGTAGCATTGGCTGAGATCAACCAACATTTGCACACCAATATTCCCCTGGATTCTACTTTTATAATGTGGTGCATCATCAAACACTAAGATGCTTGACTTTACCAATCTACCATCTTGGCTTGGGAGGTAAAGTGCAAGATCTCGTACATTCTCCAGATCACCCCTCACCTTGACTGAATCATTCTGTAGACTCTTGAACAGACCAGAAACTACTCGCTTAACTGTACGCATTTCATTAGGATCTAATTGTTTACCTTCAGAATTTTTAAATATACGGCTCAACACTTCAACATACTGCTTAGTTGAAATAATATCTTCAGTACCTAAATGTTTGAACAACTGGTGAAATGTGCCAAGTTCTAAAGGTAGCTTGTACAAATAGGGTTTAAAATCAGACTCATATTCTAGGTTTATCACTACCTCCTCAGGCTTCAGAAGTTTCCAACCATCTTCTACCATCACAAAAGCAACTCCTCGCAATTGAAAACGAAATTCTCTTTTTTCTGCACTAAGGAATTCATATATGCTCCTTAAAACTTTTGCTCTAGTTTTTACCATTTCTTCATCCAAAGTTGTTATGTTGCATATGTTTCTGCAGTTATTGATGACCTTATCAAGAGGAGGATCCAGGTTAACGTTAAGCATATTTAAAACTTGTTCAAGTTGTTCTTGTGGACCAAGATCGCTACCTTCCTGTTCTTTGATGCTCAAGGGTGTAGCTTTCTCTGGAAGAATAGGGCAGGATGTCCATAACAGCTGGAGTACATCACATTGCTTGAATTTTGGATTTACCTGTGCTCCATTGAACTTTATAAGAGGAAGTGTTCCATTTACCTCTTGATATTGAGGATGAAATCTAATGAATTCTGCGGGGGCCCGCTCAGGACATAAGAATGGTATTAAAGACAGTTCTTTCAGAAAATTTCCAGATAACAGATCCACTCGTTCTTGGAATATATGATGGAGAAGGATATCAACTGTATTTTGCAAAGTTTCTTTGGACCAATTTTCTGTATTAGCCCTCACACTGATTTCCTTAGCAAATTGTAACAACTGCTGCTGAGAAAGTATATATTTTAGTCCAATATTTCTTAAGAATTCCACCCAGGATGTCATAAATGTAACATGATTTTTGGGTTTTATAAGTTGTTCCAATTTCTTAAAGAAATCTTTAGGAATAAACAATTTTTCAGGAAGCATAACTTCAAAAACTCTCACAGTTCTATCATAGAACTGCTTTGCTTGCTTTAGTCTACTGTTAGCATCATGGATTATCAATAAACTTTCCAGTTTTTCAAAAAGTTGTTCCTTAATCTCTGATAATTCCTCAGCACTTGATAATCTATTCTTAAGATAGATCAAGTGCTCCAATTTTGCATCATAAGAGAGATTTTCAATTTTTGGTAAGAGGTGTTTCAAATATACCTCAAGATCATCTACAGGTACACAACCAATCACCTCATATAATTCTTTTAAGTGTATTTTTTCTTCAAGAAATGCAGATGATGATGACTGTGTCCATTTTTCCACTTCAGCTGAAGGGATGCTTTTTGTAAGTACGTAGCATGTTCCAAATTTTGCAATGCTCACATAGCGGCCACTGATGGATTTATAGCATGGAAGTGACTTTAAAATTCTTATGTCATCTTGGGACATCAAATGATTCAAATTGCAGTTGAAATACATCAAAAGTGCTTCAAAGTCATTTTCTACTAATTTTTCCGTTCTAAATGTTGATGTTTGGACCATATAATGTAGAGCCTTCAAAATGCTTGTGGGGCTCTCTATATTTGCTGTGTGACATGACAACAGAGGAACAAATGTGCTGTCTTTGGAAGAGATTTTGTTCAAAGCAAGCTGAATACAGCCAGCTTTCATTAGAGCATGAAAAACTTTATCACTCTGGGCATTTGGGAAAACTGCAATGTGCATAAGGCTGAGAGGAAGCAGAACATCTCCTTCAGGAACCACAAGCTGGTTGGCTGAAACAGTAAACTTTGTTCCTGGAAGCAATGCCCAGTCTTTTAGAGTATCAACAACAACGTCAAATTTTGGTTTTGTTTCTTCCTGATCTTCTTTCACACTTACAGACTCGCTGATAAAATGCCATGCATTCTTAAGCCAAGACTCACTTGCAAAATTGTCTTTCCACTTTGTGCAACTTTTGGTCTTATATTCTCGAGGCAACACAGAGGATAACAAATCAGCAAAGCTGGAAATGTCAAACACTTTTGCAACTTTACAGTTCAATAAAATATTACTATATTTCAAATATAATGTATTCATAAACAAGTCTTTGCGGGATGGAATCAATTCATGGTATGTTGTCAGAAACTTGGGTCGCTTTGCATCAAAAGTTTGCAAAACACTGTCCAGTGTAATGAGAAGGGGCAGTCCCTCAACTTCAATCTCATTTTCTTCTGCATCTTTAAAACAATAATCAACTAAAAGTTTTAAACTATGAAAAAGTTTTAGATTAGTCTGCTGGAGACGACAAGGTAGCTTCCCAATATGGCAATTAGTATCAGGAGAGGAAAATGTCATTAAAAAAGATCTGATATCAGCAGGGGTCACATAGCTGACAGGAATATCTGCATCTATAAGACAGTGGTAAAGATTAGCAGTTTCATCACAGTTATAAACCAAGTTGAAACCAATTTCTAAAAGGAGATGTTTCAGTCTATAGACATTCTCTGCCACTGTTTTCCGTGTGGTGATATTATAATCTGCATTTTTAAGGTGTTGTAATTCATCCTGTAGTAAATTGTCAAAAAATGGTCTAGTTTTACTTGAAGTAGACATATTGATCCAAGTAATTATAACTGCAGAGTGCAAGTCAGAGCCATCAATATTTGGAGCTCGCACAACAGGCAAAAGACGTTTCATGTCTTCGTGAATGCAACTGTAAAGTGCTTTCACTAGACAATATAAATCTGGCTGTAGATCAAGACGGTTAACTGGGAAAAATGATAAAAACTTCTTTAAAGTGTCCTTTACAACATGAATAGGGGTGTTCTGTAAAACTGATAATGTTGGATCAGAACCAGGGAAATACCGTTTTTTTAACTGTATTAGCAATTCAACATACGCAGGAGCTATTAATGCTGTCATTAAACTGTTATTCCAGTCACTTCGAACACCAACTCCATTATCATCACGCCACAGGTTCCTTCTGGCTGAGTCTAGTGCAAAGTGGCCATTCACATGAAATGGCAGCCCAGTCTCCAAAGAGAGAGGCAGAAAGCAGAAGGCCCTATGGGGTTTTTTATAGTTGTGAGTAATACAAGCAGCTACTCCACCACGTGGGAAAAGAGTAATATCTTGATTCTTGTGAGCTGATATGACACTCTTAGATACTTTGTCCATACTTGAAAAACCTGATCTATTACAAATTAGCCACGTAGTAAGATTTCCTTCAGAGTCCTCGGTATCCATAGTGTATGTTATCTGTTGAACTGGTATGTCTTTAAGCTGCCTCTTTTTAGTAACACTATCAATTACAGATGCATGAAATTGTTTCCTTTTTAATCTGTCTCCATCTGTGATTTTGCCCTTTACTGAATACAGCACATTTAGAGCTCCAGTACTTTTATCTATTTCACAAATAGAAATTTTTTCCATGTGATTAAGAAACATTAGAAGTTCTGCCCCATCTGAGCGCAATTTGTCCAAAAGATTCTGGACCATTCTGTCTGATGCTGGAACAGACGAAATTTCTGAAACTTTTGCCATTTCTGCATTACGAAGAGGAAATCTGAACATTGTGCAATTATCCAGTTTAAAGTGGGTTCCCAGATAAAGATCCAGAACATCCGAGAATTGTGTCCTAAAATCTGCATCCAAATCTCTAAACATACGTCCAGGACTAATGGATGTAGCCCCTGGTGCATATCTGGCATGAGGATCAAAAATACACAGGATGTCATTGCCAGAAATAAAAGATGGGCAGTCTGTGATATGATACACAGAATTGAATCCTATTCCATATTGTCCAGTTTTATAAGGATTTCCTTCTTTCGTGCCTTTTCCAAGATTCTGGATTCCTCTAACATCATCTTCTGTAAATGGCTGGTTGTTGTACACACAAAGTGCTGGCCCTTGCAGTGGGGCCCACTTATCATCAAATATTCTATCAACTGGATGCTGTCTAGGATCAAACACAAAACATATTTCTGTCGCCTTTGCATCATCAGCATTCTGAAGAAGCTCTTTCAGCATTTCCTTTTCAGAAGGATATGCATTAAGGATGCTCTTAATTCTGCTGGTCAATTTTTCTTTCTGTCCAAATTCTGTGCCAAGTGTTGTAAAACAGACATTGGATGCATATCTTTCTAAGGCTTTGTGTCGCTTTGGGACTGCTCCTAGTTTTACTGCTACTTCCCTGGGTATATCAGCATGACAATATTTTACAGTGGTATCCTTTACTTTTATCCAAGGGCAATCATTGTAACATAATGATTTAGCAGGGAGAAGCATAAGATTAGTATCTGGCAATAATATCTTGCCATAATTTTTCTCACAAAATTCTTGTTTCTTTTCTCTAATAAGGCTCCATATTCCTTCACTGATTATTCGTCGACAAAGCTGAAAATTCTCTTCTGTTATTTGCTTTGTTCCTCTTTCTTGATCAATAGATTCCAAAACAAGAGCAAAATCTTCAACAGTGAATGACTGCCTCACACCCGCATTTTCAAAAAGTTCACGGAAATTATTTTTATATTTATTAGGCAACTGATAAAGGTATGGTGCCGCCTCAAAATTTAAATGAAAAGAAACTTTTTCTGAGTCAACATATGCATTCTCAACTAGAATGAAGCTAAAGGGTTTTAACTTATCAATAATTGATATCTTAGTGATTTCATTTTGCATCATGGCTTCATGAAGGTATTTGTAGCAAGCATTGGTGATATTCTCCTGATACAGTGTAATTCCATCATCAACTGATTTTGCAACTTCTTTTAATTGGTTTATAACCAGATCAACTGTTGGCTTCTTAAGTAATCCCAAAAACTCTTTAACAGCCAATGACACTGAACCACAACCTCTAAAGGAATGGGAATTTTCATTTAGAATTGGTTGCAAAAGACAAACTATATCTTGATGTTCAGCTGTATAAAGGTCAGTTGCTGCAAACATGGTTTCAGGCTTAAAACTGTTACCTTTCCAGTCCAAAGAAAAACCTGCTGGTTTTGTCAGAAATGGAAGGAAGGGGATTGTTTGATATTTTGCAGCAAAGTCCTTTGCTCTAGGATCCCTTATTTTTAGTTTCTCATCAATAAGACTCAATAGGATACTACTTCTTAGGCATGCAGCAACATGATCACTTTTATTAATTTCAGCTACTGACTCTGCACGTTCTAGCATGTCATCCCATAAAATATCATCTTTTGCCATACCTAACTGAACTAGTTTAATTAAAATAATAGGATTGAGATAATCCTGAGTAGAACCATAAGGGAATCTTCCATCTTTAATATCAAATAACTTTGCAACTCGTCCTTCAGGGTGGATCAATCTTGATGGCAAAACCAAAGGATGCCCCTCCAAGGAACAAGGAATACATGGAGTAACACGAAGAATTCCTGAGAACTCATCAACTTTTTCATTTAGAACAAAAATCATTAAAGGATCTCTAAGTTCTGCTTCAATTTCTTGAATATTTGGAAAAAAAACTTCAGAAAAAAACTGTCTCTCTGAATATGTGTTTTCAAGTAGTATCTGTTTACAGCCAGCTTCTTCAAATCCTAATTTTACTGAAGAAGGAAGTTCAACAGCACAAAGGTTTTTGGACCCAGTCTTCTTGAGGTATTTCAAAAATATCTTGAAGGCTGCTGAACCAACATCTCTTCTTTTAAGTATAGCGTCATCTAGAAATCTTACATTCTTCATGGAAACCCAAGTAGATCCATCAGAGAAGACTCTGGTCAATTCTTTCCCTTTTCCGTGAGCTATATCTTCATAAAATCCTTGGCAAATTACAGAAAAATCATCATGAACTAAATCAGGATCGGGCCACACTGCATAGTAAGTATAATCCATTAGCTCCCCACTAGTGGCCAGGTCCCGTAAGACACTCAGTGCCTGTAAGTAAGCTTTAACAATAACATGTCTCATGAACGTGGTATTCCACCGTCCTTTTGTATCTGTCTTCCAGATTTCTTTCCTATTTGAAGTAACAGCAAAGCACCCATTGATGTGAACTGGCAAGCCTGTTTTTATTCGTAAAGGCAAATAGCAAAACACCTCCCCAATGTGTGGTTTCACAGTCCACTTCTGGTCCTGGATTTCTGACAGCAGAACTCCTACTGCCCCACATGGAACCAGTCCAAGTCTTCTTCCACTCTCACTCAGGGAAAACTTCAGAGCTTCTCCTGTGTCCATGCAAGTACACAGAAGCCACGTGGTACACTCTACTGTTTTTTGCGACAACTCATCTGATGGCTTTTTTGATTGGCCAGACTTGGCCATTTCAAACAGAGCAGCTGGGTCATCATCTGGACCTCTAAAAAGTGGCGACTGTAAATCAGCAATCCTTCTGAACACATGGTGAAATTCTTCCACTGTGATCTGAAGAATGCAAGATGACTTTGGTTCATCACTGGGAAGCTTTTTATTACTGCTGCTGCAAGTCTTCATGAGCTTGGCAGCCTCTTTTAAAACACTTAAGACAGGTGTGTTCAATGCTTTGGAAGAGCAGGACTTTTTTTTAATTATTACTGTATCTTGTGCTAAGCTGGGGTTGCTTTCCTCAATTTTCAAATACTTCAAATACATTGAGTTTACACTCTGAGTGAAAATGATAAGCCTGTGTCCACAAAGACTAAATTCATCCACAAGAGAATAAATATCTGCTGTATTATAGCAGGTGCTACTAACTTCACTCACTTTTGCTTCCTGTTGAGTTCTAAAGGACAGTCGGAAAAGAGTTCCATTATAGCTGTAAGGTGCTTCTACAGTCAAAGGTAACTGACAGCCAAAAACATCTATAAATGGTTTGAACTGATTAGGAAACTTCCTAAGTCTTTTCTGTTGTTTACTCCAATTAATTTTTATCCCAGGATTGGATTTGTCTTTAATGTGTTTACTGATATGGTTTATGTTTGGATCGAACATTATCATAAATTCCCGACTCATAATGATGGGAATGTCAGTGATATGGTACACGGAATTAAATCCAAGACCAAATTTTCCAACTTTGTCAACTTCTCCTCTTTTTAAAGATTCTCCTAACCTAGTTATGTTCACAAAATCTGAATCTGAGAATTGAGAATTATTGAATGACCACAAAGCAGGTCCATGACAAGCTGCCATCCCTGGGTCTAGGAGATTCTCTCTTATGTCCATATTTCTTCTCATGTCAATCAAGAAACTGCATTCTGTTGCATTTGCATCATCAGCATTTTGAAGTAGTTCTTTAAAAATATCTGATACTGAAGGGTATTCTTCCAGAATATTTTTAATTCTTACAGTAAGTGGCTCTCTTTGTCCTGACTGCTCAAATCCCATGTTTTCAGGATTTATCAGTCTTGTACTAAGGCATGGAACTTTTAGCCATTCTGCAGTTTTCATGGGTATGTCCTCATGCACCAAAATGATTGGTTCCACAGAATCTTCAAGTAAGTCATTAAGGTCGTCAACTTTAATGTCACAATAACAGCATTCGTGAATTGGCTTCATGATAAGTTTAGAAGGATTTTTGCTATGATGTATAGGAACTGGTGTGTTGGGGCTTGCTGGAATCTGATTGCTATAGAGCCATCTGATAATATTCAACATAAGATGAAGATTTTGCTTGCTTTCTTGTTCACTGAGATCTTGGTCACTTTTGAGATATATCTTCTGAATAACCATGGAAATGTGATCTGATGTCAACTCCTCTATTGAACCACAGACCTTAAATAGTTGGTGGAATTTTGCCATGGTTTTAGGTACATTATGCAAATAAGGCTGAAGGTCAAGATCATGGATTGGTTTAATCACAGCTTGGGAAAGTGGACAAAATTTTTTGCCAGTCCAAACCCATGGAAATTTTAAGGCTTTGAAAGAATCTTTCCCTTCATTTAGATGATCATGCATGAATCCATAAATTTCAAGCAAAATATGCTGGAATTGATAGTAGTCTTCATCACTAAAAGTTTTTGAAGTATACCAATCAACAACAATTTTAAAGTGTTTTAAGACAGCACTAATGCTAGGTTTTGTGAAAATCCCTAATGCTTTTTCCAGGTTTACATGGATACTTTCAACAAGAGGAAGTGAGGAACCAATAAGAATTGCATGGCCTACGTCACACATATCTGGTGGTGCACAGAGATTACAGAGATCTCCTTTCCAAACTAAAGAGCCTGGATAATTTGGAGGCCTTTCCTTGCAGGCTGGAACCCATTTTATTTTCTTTAATGTCATCTTTCCTTCAGATGATTGCAACAGTGTGTGATTCTTATTTAAAACCAGTAGGAGGGTTTTGGCTTTCTTCAGGAGAACATCCTGATCTGGACAAGAACTGACCTGTAAGGCTTCAATTTTTTTTGCCACTTGCACAACATCCTTCTCTTTAAGACTGGCTTCATTTTTTAAACCAATCTGTCTTAAAGAATGAAGAATATCTGGTGAGGTAAAAACTGAGGGTGGGAAATAAGTTCCTTCTTCATTATAAAATAGATCCTTTAGTATTTCTATATCAGGGTCAAAGAGTTCGCCAGCTGATACCATCTGTTCCTGTGAAATCTGGATGAATTTTAATGGCGTTAACCACTCAAGCACATTTGGATTTTCATTTTTAAGGGAAGACAGATTCTCAAGGATCCATAACATAAGCTGTGTTACCTCTTCATGTGAATAAAATGCATTTTCAATATCTTTTAAAAGAAGCTTTAAGCAGCTAGTGGTCTTTAATTGGTCTATTTTCAACATGTTTGCCAAGCGAATAGTAGCTTCATCACTACTGTCTATTACTGAAATAGAAAGTCGCAGATCTGCTGGGAGTTTGGCAGTATGGTGTAAGACTTTACAACCTTTCAATTTTGTATAAGAAGAAATTCCCTGACCAGAAGAATGGTTAATGCGTTTGAATATTGCCAATTCTTGAATTATTCTTTTCTCTTTCTCACTGCTATCAGTTAAACTAGCCAAGAACTTCCTCAGGGCATCTTTGTGTGTTGGAAGTAGTGAAGTTATTTGATTACACAGTTTCTGCAATGGCATCTTCTCCATTATCTGCAAAATAGCACTTGGTAATGGCGAATGAATGTATTTTTTAATAAGTGGATGCTGTATAGATGCATCTAATTTTTTAAGGACAATCCCTCCAAGTTTTTGTACAATGTCTGCTAAAAATTCTGGAAGCTGTGCTTCAGATTCATCGTCTAAAATGACTAATGATGGAATCCTGAGTCTAATGAGTTCCACACATGCCTGACCTTCCTCTAGTATAGTTCTGGGGATAAGTGGCATCTCATCAAATAAAGTCAAATCCTCAGAAAAATGTATATAAAGATTCTTCCAAACCATCTTAAGCCATGAAACAGTTGGGTGATTTCTGTTTTCATCAAATGGATACCATTGAACGATCAACTCTCTGCCAGGCCAGAATGTATTCATTACTTCTTTGATAAGACGTGCAAATCGTTCTGGATTTAGAAGCTGCAGCTGAGTACATGGTCTTCCTGTAAATCATACACAGAAATGTTATAAATACATAAAATTCTACTGTAATAGCTTTCTATTCTCACAAATAAGATAGTACTGGAAAGTTTTCTAAGAGTTTTAAGTACATGTAAAAATTCAGCAAAACTGGGCCAAAATAATTTTTTAAATAATAGTGATAGGAAATCTATATACAAATCCATATTTACAATAAACTGTGAAGAAATAATTCTGCCTGGAAAATGCTTATTTTAAATATATAAAATGCAATTAAATGTGTTTTTTAAAGTATTCTATAATGTTCTGCAAATGAAATCAACATGGAAAACAATGTTTAGTGCTTATTTTTTCACAGATAAAAGCAGCAAGGAAAAATGTGGATAAAACTTATATAAGAACCTTCTCATTGAAAGGTAAAAATTGATAAGCAAACCCAATAAACGCCAAGTATCCCTTATCTGAATGCTTGTGACCAGAAATGTTTTGGATTTTTGACTCTTTTGGACTTTGGAATATTTACATTGTACTTACTAGTTGAGTACTCTAAATCCAAAAATCTGAAATCCAAAATGCTCCAATGAGCACTTCTTTTGAGTGTCATGTAGATACTTGTTTTAGATTTTGGAACATTCGGCGTTTCAGATTTTTGAGTTAGGGACACCCAACCTGTATGAAGGACATTTTGTGTTAACTTCAAGTTTCCAGAAGCCACACAGCTGCATGACCCAAGGGCACGAAGTCAGAGCACAGAGGCTGGAATGTCAGCTACAGTTGACCCGCGCTTTCTGAAGCTGAGACAGCAATGAGACTTACGTGGTTTCCTTTCAACAACTAAACAGATGTCTAATTTAAGTGTCATTTCATCTTTCTGGGACTTGAATTCTCTCATCTGGAAAAATAATGGGAATGAGATTCTAATCTAAAGACTGCTCTATATTTATGCTCAAATATACAGCATATTTGTAACTTTTCCAAAGTACCCTTTACGTAGCTACTTATTATTAAAGTGTGCTCTTCAGAGCCCTGGGATTTTTGCATTAAATAATTTGGAAGCAACAAAGGGAGCACGTAGGGCAGTACTGTGAAGGCATCAGAGCAGCTCCACTTTTGGATGTCTGATAAACTAGAACACTAAGAAGATATTTGCTTGGGTTGTGGGGGCAGTTTTTACTAATTTTAACCACTGGTCAAGAAATTAACATTTTCTTTTGAAGTGAATTTAGTAGCATTTCTGAGTATAACATTTATACTATCAGTAGGAACAAAATGAAAAAATAACACTATACATCTACAGGTATGTTTTTCCCAGAGAAATAAAAAACACCTCAAATTCAATCTTGTATAGATACTAACATTCAATTTTCTCCCTATGTACATATCACTTCTAGACTCTTAAAAGAGTGGCTGCGTGTGGTGGCTCACGCCTCTAATCCCAAGAACTTTGTGAGGCCAAGGCACATAGAGCACGAGGTCAGGAGTTCAAGACCAACCTGGCCAAGGCAGTGAAACCCCGTCTCTACAAGAATACAAAAAAATTGGCTGGGCGTAGAGGCAGGTGTCTGTAATCCCAGCTACTTGGGAGGCTGGGGCAGAGAAGTGCTTGAATTCAGGAGGCGGAAGTTGCGGTGAGCCAAGATGGCACCACTGCAATCCAGCATGGGTGACAGAGCAACACTTCCTCTCAAAAAAAAAAAAAAAAAAA